>NW_027053859.1:7500-12500 GCF_011386835.1 Chrysemys picta bellii | reverse complement strand
GGGCGGGCCTGGCCCCGGAGCTCGAAAAAAAAAAAAGGATCGGGCCCACTAGAGACATGGACCAGGCCGCCCTGGGCTCACCCTCCCCGGCCGCAGCGAGGGACTGCCTCCCGGCCGACTGGATCGGGCCCCTGGAAGTCTGGAAAAAAGACTGGAACCTGACGCCTCCGAGGAGGGGGCGCCCAGGGAAGGAGGGAGATCCGGGTTGACCTGGTGACCGGACGGGAAAGAGGCCACCGGGCGTCCCCCCCCTTAAAACCTAGGGGTTGACCTGGTGGCCGGAAAGCGAACCGGCCAGCAGGTGAACCCTTTCGATTCCACGGGTTGACCTGGTGCCCGGGAAGCGAACCGGCCAGCAGGTGAACCCGTTCGATTCCACGGGTTGACCTGGTGCCCGGGAGGGGACTCTGAAAATTTTTCAGCCCTTTCGACTCGGGGTTGACCTGGTGGCCGAGAGGGGACTCGCACGGCAGGCAAGCCGCCCTGGGCTCACCCTCCCCGGCCGCAGCGAGGGACTGCCACCCGGCCGACTGGATCGGGCCCCTGGAAGTCTGGAAAAAAGAATGGAACCTGACGCCTCCGAGGAGGGGGCGCCCAGGGAAGGAGGGAGATCCGGGTTGACCTGGTGACCGGACGGGAAAGAGGCCACCTGGCGTCCCCCCCCCTTAAAACCTAGGGGTTGACCTGGTGGCCGGAAAGCGAACCGGCCAGCAGGTGAACCCTTTCGATTCCACGGGTTGACCTGGTGGCCGGAAAGCGAACCGGCCAGCAGGTGAACCCGTTCGATTCCACGGGTTGACCTGGTGCCCGGGAGGGGACTCTGAAAATTTTTCAGCCCTTTCGACTCGGGGTTGACCTGGTGGCCGAGAGGGGACTCGCACGGCAGGCAAGCCGCCCTGGGCTGACCCTCCCCGGCCGCAGCGAGGGACTGCCTCCCGGCCGACAGGATCGGGCCCCTGGAAGTCTGGGGGCGGGGGGAAATCGCCCCACGCCTCCGAGGAGGGCTGCCCGGGCGGGCCTGGCCCCGGAGCTCGAAAAAAAAAAAAAGGATCGGGCCCACTAGAGACATGGACCAGGCCGCCCTGGGCTCACCCTCCCCGGCCGCAGCGAGGGACTGCCTCCCGGCCGACTGGATCGGGCCCCTGGAAGTCTGGGGGGGGGGGGGGAATGGAACCTGACGCCTCCGAGGAGGGGACGCCCAGGGAAGGAGGGAGATCCGGGTTGACCTGGTGACCGGACGGGAAAGAGGCCACCGGGCGTGCCCCCGTTAAAACCCCTAGGGGTTGACCTGGTGGCCGGAAAGCAAACCGGCCAGCAGGTGAACCCTTTCGATTCCACGGGTTGACCTGGTGCCCGGGAAGCGAACCGGCCAGCAGGTGAACCCGTCCGATTCCACGGGTTGACCTGGTGCCCGGGAGGGGACTCTGAAAATTTTTCAGCCCTTTCGACTCGGGGTTGACCTGGTGGCCGAGAGGGGCCTCGCACGGCAGGCAAGCCGCCCTGGGCTCACCCTCCCCGGCCGCAGCGAGGGACTGCCCCTCCCCACCCCCCGGCTGACAGGATCGGGCGCACTGGAAGTCCGGGACAGTATTTTCCCCGACGCCGGGGAGGGCGGGCGGAGGGGCTCTGGCGGCCAGCCCGGGCCCCGGAGCTCGAAAAGGAAAAAAGGACCGGGCCCGCGAGAGACGGGGGCCCTGCCGCAGGGGGGGGGGGCAGTCCGACCGGGGCTCACCGTGCGGCAGGCCCGGGCGTCGGCAGGGGAAAGCGGGCGAGGAGGCGCGGGGCCGGGTGCCTACGGCCATACCGGACCGAACGCCCCCGATCCCGTCCGATCTCGGAAGGTAAACCGTCCCGGGCCTGGCTAGTACTTGGATGGGTGACCGCCTGGGAATCCCAGGTGCCGTAGGCAGCTTTTCCCGGTCCGAGTCAGCTCTCTCTCCTTTTCTGGGGGGGAAGGAGAGGGGGGGACGGGCCGGAAAGCCCCTCGTCGCTCCTGCCGAGTCGGAGGTCGCGGCCGCAGGTCACGGGTCTGGGCGCCTGGGGTCCGGCTCCCCACCCACCCGGCTTCCTCCGCGGAGGACCCCCCCCGGGGCCACCGAAGCCGCTGGGGGAGACCCCGGGCATGGGGCGGACTGGCCCGGACCCTCCCGGCCGCCGGCCCGCAGGTCCGCCCCGAATCCCCCCCCGCGGCCACCCAGGCCAGGCCTGGCCAGGCGGGACGGACGGCGGGTGTCCAGCGCCCAGCGGCTTCCTCCAGCGGGGACCCACGGACCCCAAAGCCGCAGGGGGAGGCCCCGGGCCCGGGACGGACTCGCTCGGACCCCCTGCGCCCGGCCGCCGGCCCGCGGGACCGCCCCGAATCCCCCCGCGGCCACCCAGGCCAGGCCTGGCCAGGCGGGACGGACGGCGGGTGTCCAGCGCCCAGCGGCTTCCTCCAGCGGGGACCCACGGACCCCAAAGCCGCAGGGGGAGGCCCCGGGCCCGGGCCCGACTCGCTCGGCCCCCCCGCCTCCCCTGCGCCCGGCCCCCGGCCCGCGGGACCGCCCCGAATCCCCCCGCGGCCACCCAGGCCAGGCCTGGCCTGGCGGGACGGACGGCGGGTGTCCAGCTCCCAGTGGCTTCCTCCAGCGGGGACCCACGGACCCCAAAGCCGCAGGGGGAGGCCCCGGGCCCGGGACGGACTCGCTCGGCCCCCCCGCCTCCCCTGCGCCCGGCCCCCGGCCCGCGGGACCGCCCCGAATCCCCCCGCGGCCATCCAGGCCAGGCCTGGCCTGGCGGGCCGGTGTGCGGCTCCCCCGGGCTTCCTCCCCCGACGACCCGCGCCCCCCTGAGCCGCAGGCGGAGACCCCGGCCCCGGGGCGGACCGGCCCGGGCTCGCTCGAGCCCCCTGCGCCCGGCCCGCAGGACCGCCCCCCCGAATCCCCCGGGAGAGGCCCGGCCTGCACGCCACTGACGACCCGCGGCCCCCAAAGTCGCAGGAGGCGCCCCCCCCCGGTTAGCCCCGTCTCGCTCCGCGCCCCCCGCCCCTCGCTGCCGGGACCGGGCGCCGCCCCAGAGTCAGCCGCAGCCGGCCGGCCTGAGAGCTGCCCTCCTGTGGACGACGGTGAGTTTACCTTGATACTAACCGGCCGTCAGCCAGGTCAACCCCATTGCTAGACTGGGGTGGACCTGGTGGCCGAGTGGGGACTTGGAACATTTGACAGCTGCTTCCCGGGGCTTGACCGGTTGTCCTGAACGCCCCCCACCCCCAGCCCCAGCCCCCGGCTCCTGCTCCCCTCTCCCCAGCCTCGGTGCTCCGCTCCCTGCCTCGGAGGCTGCCTCTCTGCGGCGCCTGCATCGCCTCCGAGGACGCGCACCCTCCGGAGGCTGGACGTAAACCCACCACTGCCGCTGACCCGGCTCTCCGAGGGACGACTGTGAGGCCTCCCCCCCCCCCCCACCCCCGGACCGCCCTGGGGACGACTGCTAAGCCTCCCCCACCGGACCGCCCGGGGCAAGACTGCTAAGCCTCCCTCCCACACACACACACACACACTGTCGGGGGAGGACTATTAAGCTTTCCCCCTGGAGCGCCCGGGGCGGACGACTGTTAAGCCTGCCCCCGGAGTCCTCGGGGGAGGACTATTAAGCTTTCCCCCCTGGAGCGCCCGGGGGGGGACGACTATTAAGCCTGGCCCCCGGAGTCCTCGGGGGACGACTATTAAGCCTCCCCCGGACTGGCCGGGGGGCGACTATTAAGCCTCCCCCGGACCTGCTCCGTCTCGACTATTAAGCCCCCCTCTGTGGTCCTCAAGACCACTGCCGTGCTGCCCTCGGAGTGGGGTGACACCCGGGCCGGAAAGCAAACCGGCCACCAGGTCAACCCGTCGAATCCAATGGGTTGACCTGGTGGCCGGAAAGCAAACCAGCCGCCAGGTCAACCCGTCGAAACCAATGGGTTGACCTGGTGGCCGGAAAGCAAAACGGCCGCCAGGTCAACCCAGTAGATTCAGCGGGTTGACCTGGTGGCCGAACGGGGACTTTGAAAATTTGACAGCCGCTTCCCGGGGGTTGACCTGTTGTCCCGGTGGGGACTTTGAACATTTGACAGCCGCCTCCCAGGGCTTGACCTATTGTCCCGGTGGGGACTTTGAGAATTTTACAGCCGCTTCCCGGGGCTTGACCTGGTGGCCGAGTGGGGACGTTGAACATTTGACAGCCGCTTCCAGGGGGTTGACCTGTTGTCCTGAACGCCCCCCACCTCCCCCCCGGCTCCTGCTCCCCACTCCCCAGCCTCGGTGCTCCGCTCCCTGCCTCGGAGGCTGCCTCTCTGCGGCGGCTGCATCGCGTCCGAGGACGCTCACCCTCCGGAGGCTGGACGTAAAGCCTGACACCCGCCACCGCCGCCGACACGGCTCTCGGAGGGACGACTCTGAGGCCTCCCCCCACCCCCGGACCGCCCTGGGGACGACTGCTAAGCCTCCCCCCCGCCCACACCCACACCCACACTGTCGGGGGATGACTCTTAAGCCTCTCCCAGACTGCCTGGGGAACGACTATTAAGCCTGCCCCCCGGAGCACTCGGGGGACGACTATTAAGCCTCCCGCGGACTGCCCGGGGGATGACTATTAAGCCTCCCCTGGAACGACTATTAAGCCTCCCCCGGACTGGCCGGGGGGCGACTATTAAGCCTATCCTCGGGGGAGGACTATTAAGCTTTCCCCCTGGAGCGCCCGGGGGGACGACTATTAAGCCTGGCCCCCGGAGTCCTCGGGGGACGACTATTAAGCCTCCCCCGGACCTGCTCCCTCTCGACTATTAAGCCCCCCCTCTGCGGTCCTCAGCACCACTGCCGCGCTGCCCTGGGAGTGGGGTGACATCCGGTCCGGAAAGCAAACCGGCCACCAGGTCAACCCGTCGAATCCAATGGGTTGACCTGGTGGCCGGAAAGCAAACCGGTCGCCAGGTCAACCCGTCGAATCCAATGGGTTGACCTGGTGGCCGGAAAGCAAACCGGCCG
>NW_027053858.1:0-7500 GCF_011386835.1 Chrysemys picta bellii | reverse complement strand
TCCCTCGGAGAGCCGGGTCGGCGGCGGTGGCGGGTGTCAGGCTTTACGTCCAGCCTCCGGAGGGTGAGCGTCCTCGGACGGGATGCAGCTGCCGCAGAGAGGCAGCCTCTGAGGCAAGGAGCGGAGCACCGAGGCTGGGGAGAGGGGAGCAGGAGCCGGGGGCTGGGGTGGGTGGGTGGGGGGGGCGTTCAGGACAACCGATCAAGCCCCGGGAAGCGGCTGTCAAATGTTCAAAGTCCCCCCCGGGACAACAGGTCAAGCCCTGGGAGGCGGCTGTCAAATGTTCAAAGTCCCCACCGGGACAACAGGTCAACCCCCGGGAAGCGGCTGTCAAATTTTCAAAGTCCCCGTTCGGCCACCAGGTCAACCCGCTGAATCTACTGGGTTGACCTGGCGGCCGGTTTGCTTTCCGGCCACCAGGTCAACCCATTGGATTCGACGGGTTGACCTGGCGACCGGTTTGCTTTCCGGCCACCAGGTCAACCCATTGGATTCGACGGGTTGACCTGGTGGCCGGTTTGCTTTCCGGACCGGATGTCACCCCACTCCCAGGGCAGCGCGGCAGTGGTGCTGAGGACCGCAGAGGGGGGGCTTAATAGTCGAGAGGGAGCAGGTCCGGGGGAGGCTTAATAGTCGTCCCCCGAGGACTCCGGGGGCCAGGCTTAATAGTCGTCCCCCCGGGCGCTCCAGGGGGAAAGCTTAATAGTCCTCCCCCGAGGATAGGCTTAATAGTCGCCCCCCGGCCAGTCCGGGGGAGGCTTAATAGTCGTTCCAGGGGAGGCTTAATAGTCATCCCCCGGGCAGTCCGCGGGAGGCTTAATAGTCGTCCCCCGAGTGCTCCGGGGGGCAGGCTTAATAGTCGTTCCCCAGGCAGTCTGGGAGAGGCTTAAGAGTCATCCCCCGACAGTGTGGGTGTGGGTGTGGGCGGGGGGGAGGCTTAGCAGTCGTCCCCAGGGCGGTCCGGGGGTGGGGGGAGGCCTCAGAGTCGTCCCTCCGAGAGCCGTGTCGGCGGCGGTGGCGGGTGTCAGGCTTTACGTCCAGCCTCCGGAGGGTGAGCGTCCTCGGACGCGATGCAGCCGCCGCAGAGAGGCAGCCTCCGAGGCAGGGAGCGGAGCACCGAGGCTGGGGAGTGGGGAGCAGGAGCCGGGGGGGAGGTGGGGGGCGTTCAGGACAACAGGTCAACCCCCTGGAAGCGGCTGTCAAATGTTCAACGTCCCCACTCGGCCACCAGGTCAAGCCCCGGGAAGCGGCTGTAAAATTCTCAAAGTCCCCACCGGGACAATAGGTCAAGCCCTGGGAGGCGGCTGTCAAATGTTCAAAGTCCCCACCGGGACAACAGGTCAACCCCCGGGAAGCGGCTGTCAAATTTTCAAAGTCCCCGTTCGGCCACCAGGTCAACCCGCTGAATCTACTGGGTTGACCTGGCGGCCGTTTTGCTTTCCGGCCACCAGGTCAACCCATTGGTTTCGACGGGTTGACCTGGCGGCTGGTTTGCTTTCCGGCCACCAGGTCAACCCATTGGATTCGACGGGTTGACCTGGTGGCCGGTTTGCTTTCCGGCCCGGGTGTCACCCCACTCCGAGGGCAGCACGGCAGTGGTCTTGAGGACCACAGAGGGGGGCTTAATAGTCGAGACGGAGCAGGTCCGGGGGAGGCTTAATAGTCGCCCCCCGGCCAGTCCGGGGGAGGCTTAATAGTCGTCCCCCGAGGACTCCGGGGGCCAGGCTTAATAGTCGTCCCCCCCCGGGCGCTCCAGGGGGGAAAGCTTAATAGTCCTCCCCCGAGGACTCCGGGGGCAGGCTTAACAGTCGTCCGCCCCGGGCGCTCCAGGGGGAAAGCTTAATAGTCCTCCCCCGACAGTGTGTGTGTGTGTGTGTGGGAGGGAGGCTTAGCAGTCTTGCCCCGGGCGGTCCGGTGGGGGAGGCTTAGCAGTCGTCCCCAGGGCGGTCCGGGGGTGGGGGGGGGGGGGAGGCCTCACAGTCGTCCCTCGGAGAGCCGGGTCAGCGGCAGTGGTGGGTTTACGTCCAGCCTCCGGAGGGTGCGCGTCCTCGGAGGCGATGCAGGCGCCGCAGAGAGGCAGCCTCCGAGGCAGGGAGCGGAGCACCGAGGCTGGGGAGAGGGGAGCAGGAGCCGGGGGCTGGGGCTGGGGGTGGGGGGCGTTCAGGACAACCGGTCAAGCCCCGGGAAGCAGCTGTCAAATGTTCCAAGTCCCCACTCGGCCACCAGGTCCACCCCAGTCTAGCAATGGGGTTGACCTGGCTGACGGCCGGTTAGTATCAAGGTAAACTCACCGTCGTCCACAGGAGGGCAGCTCTCAGGCCGGCCGGCTGCGGCTGACTCTGGGGCGGCGCCCGGTCCCGGCAGCGAGGGGCGGGGGGCGCGGAGCGAGACGGGGCTAACCGGGGGGGGGCGCCTCCTGCGACTTTGGGGGCCGCGGGTCGTCAGTGGCGTGCAGGCCGGGCCTCTCCCGGGGGATTCGGGGGGGCGGTCCTGCGGGCCGGGCGCAGGGGGCTCGAGCGAGCCCGGGCCGGTCCGCCCCGGGGCCGGGGTCTCCGCCTGCGGCTCAGGGGGGCGCGGGTCGTCGGGGGAGGAAGCCCGGGGGAGCCGCACACCGGCCCGCCAGGCCAGGCCTGGCCTGGATGGCCGCGGGGGGATTCGGGGCGGTCCCGCGGGCCGGGGGCCGGGCGCAGGGGAGGCGGGGGGGCCGAGCGAGTCCGTCCCGGGCCCGGGGCCTCCCCCTGCGGCTTTGGGGTCCGTGGGTCCCCGCTGGAGGAAGCCACTGGGAGCTGGACACCCGCCGTCCGTCCCGCCAGGCCAGGCCTGGCCTGGGTGGCCGCGGGGGGATTCGGGGCGGTCCCGCGGGCCGGGGGCCGGGCGCAGGGGAGGCGGGGGGGCCGAGCGAGTCGGGCCCGGGCCCGGGGCCTCCCCCTGCGGCTTTGGGGTCCGTGGGTCCCCGCTGGAGGAAGCCGCTGGGCGCTGGACACCCGCCGTCCGTCCCGCCTGGCCAGGCCTGGCCTGGGTGGCCGCGGGGGGATTCGGGGCGGTCCCGCGGGCCGGCGGCCGGGCGCAGGGGGTCCGAGCGAGTCCGTCCCGGGCCCGGGGCCTCCCCCTGCGGCTTTGGGGTCCGTGGGTCCCCGCTGGAGGAAGCCGCTGGGCGCTGGACACCCGCCGTCCGTCCCGCCTGGCCAGGCCTGGCCTGGGTGGCCGCGGGGGGGGATTCGGGGCGGACCTGCGGGCCGGCGGCCGGGAGGGTCCGGGCCAGTCCGCCCCATGCCCGGGGTCTCCCCCAGCGGCTTCGGTGGCCCCGGGGGGGGTCCTCCGCGGAGGAAGCCGGGTGGGTGGGGAGCCGGACCCCAGGCGCCCAGACCCGTGACCTGCGGCCGCGACCTCCGACTCGGCAGGAGCGACGAGGGGCTTTCCGGCCCGTCCCCCCCTCTCCTTCCCCCCCAGAAAAGGAGAGAGAGCTGACTCGGACCGGGAAAAGCTGCCTACGGCACCTGGGATTCCCAGGCGGTCACCCATCCAAGTACTAGCCAGGCCCGGGACGGTTTACCTTCCGAGATCGGACGGGATCGGGGGCGTTCGGTCCGGTATGGCCGTAGGCACCCGGCCCCGCGCCTCCTCGCCCGCTTTCCCCTGCCGACGCCCGGGCCTGCCGCACGGTGAGCCCCGGTCGGACTGCCCCCCCCCCCTGCGGCAGGGCCCCCGTCTCTCGCGGGCCCGGTCCTTTTTTCCTTTTCGAGCTCCGGGGCCCGGGCTGGCCGCCAGAGCCCCTCCGCCCGCCCTCCCCGGCGTCGGGGAAAATACTGTCCCGGACTTCCAGTGCGCCCGATCCTGTCAGCCGGGGGGTGGGGAGGGGCAGTCCCTCGCTGCGGCCGGGGAGGGTGAGCCCAGGGCGGCTTGCCTGCCGTGCGAGGCCCCTCTCGGCCACCAGGTCAACCCCGAGTCGAAAGGGCTGAAAAATTTTCAGAGTCCCCTCCCGGGCACCAGGTCAACCCGTGGAATCGGACGGGTTCACCTGCTGGCCGGTTCGCTTCCCGGGCACCAGGTCAACCCGTGGAATCGAAAGGGTTCACCTGCTGGCCGGTTTGCTTTCCGGCCACCAGGTCAACCCCTAGGGGTTTTAACGGGGGCACGCCCGGTGGCCTCTTTCCCGTCCGGTCACCAGGTCAACCCGGATCTCCCTCCTTCCCTGGGCGTCCCCTCCTCGGAGGCGTCAGGTTCCATTCCCCCCCCCCCCCCAGACTTCCAGGGGCCCGATCCAGTCGGCCGGGAGGCAGTCCCTCGCTGCGGCCGGGGAGGGTGAGCCCAGGGCGGCCTGGTCCATGTCTCTAGTGGGCCCGATCCTTTTTTTTTTTTTCGAGCTCCGGGGCCAGGCCCGCCCGGGCAGCCCTCCTCGGAGGCGTGGGGCGATTTCCCCCCGCCCCCAGACTTCCAGGGGCCCGATCCTGTCGGCCGGGAGGCAGTCCCTCGCTGCGGCCGGGGAGGGTCAGCCCAGGGCGGCTTGCCTGCCGTGCGAGTCCCCTCTCGGCCACCAGGTCAACCCCGAGTCGAAAGGGCTGAAAAATTTTCAGAGTCCCCTCCCGGGCACCAGGTCAACCCGTGGAATCGAACGGGTTCACCTGCTGGCCGGTTCGCTTTCCGGCCACCAGGTCAACCCGTGGAATCGAAAGGGTTCACCTGCTGGCCGGTTCGCTTTCCGGCCACCAGGTCAACCCCTAGGTTTTAAGGGGGGGGGACGCCAGGTGGCCTCTTTCCCGTCCGGTCACCAGGTCAACCCGGATCTCCCTCCTTCCCTGGGCGCCCCCTCCTCGGAGGCGTCAGGTTCCATTCTTTTTTCCAGACTTCCAGGGGCCCGATCCAGTCGGCCGGGTGGCAGTCCCTCGCTGCGGCCGGGGAGGGTGAGCCCAGGGCGGCTTGCCTGCCGTGCGAGTCCCCTCTCGGCCACCAGGTCAACCCCGAGTCGAAAGGGCTGAAAAATTTTCAGAGTCCCCTCCCGGGCACCAGGTCAACCCGTGGAATCGAACGGGTTCACCTGCTGGCCGGTTCGCTTCCCGGGCACCAGGTCAACCCGTGGAATCGAAAGGGTTCACCTGCTGGCCGGTTCGCTTTCCGGCCACCAGGTCAACCCCTAGGTTTTAAGGGGGGGGACGCCCGGTGGCCTCTTTCCCGTCCGGTCACCAGGTCAACCCGGATCTCCCTCCTTCCCTGGGCGCCCCCTCCTCGGAGGCGTCAGGTTCCAGTCTTTTTTCCAGACTTCCAGGGGCCCGATCCAGTCGGCCGGGAGGCAGTCCCTCGCTGCGGCCGGGGAGGGTGAGCCCAGGGCGGCCTGGTCCATGTCTCTAGTGGGCCCGATCCTTTTTTTTTTTTCGAGCTCCGGGGCCAGGCCCGCCCGGGCAGCCCTCCTCGGAGGCGTGGGGCGATTTCCCCCCCCCACCCCCAGACTTCCAGGGGCCCGATCCTGTCGGCCGGGAGGCAGTCCCTCGCTGCGGCCGGGGAGGGTCAGCCCAGGGCGGCCTGCTTGGCGGCCGGGTCCATGTCTCTAGTGGGCCCGATCCTTTTTTTCCCTTTTCCGGCTCCGGGGCCCGGGGTGCTCGGGTAGCCCTCCGCGGTGGCGTCGGCCAATTTTTTTTAAAATCAGACTTCCGTGGGCCCGATCCTGACGGCCGGGAGGCAGTCCCTCGCCGCGTCCGGGGACGGCGAGACGCTCGGCCACCGGGTCAACCCGGAGGAAGCGGGCTGGGGGGAAAAAAAAAAAAAAAAGTTTTCCAAGTCCGAAAAATTTTCAAAGTCCCCTCTCGGCCACCAGGTCAACCCCTTTGGAGCGAATGGGTTGACCTGACGGCCGGTCGTCTCGCGGATGTCCGGAAGGGGTCGCCCCACGCCGTCTCGGCCGACCGAGGGAACCACGAGGTGGCGCCCGGTTCCAGTTTCGTACCGCCGAAGGCGGGGCTTTGGCTTTTTCGACCTGCCTTTCGAGGATTGTGTGAGGAGATTTCTGAGGACAGGTTTTTCAGAGCCTGTGAGAACCGGAGCTCAGCCTAGGGGATCAATCCGAGTATTGTACCCGACCCTGCCCGGCGTGGGAGGGGGGGAGCGGGCCCGTTTGAGGGCGGAGGCCAGCACCCGGCCCTCCGCCGAGACGGCCCGCTTTTCCCGGCTCTTAGCTCACGGGCCCCGCAGCGGCCGGGAGCCGAGCTCCGAGTGTCGGCGCCCCCCGGAGGGAGGGGGGGCCCGCTCCTCTCGCGCCCGCCGATCGATGTGGCGCTGACGTTCGCGACGGGAAGGGCCCTTCGCGGGCCGGCACCCCAACCGCGGGGCCGTCCGGTGTTCAGGCGGATGGGGACCCTCTTCCTTTTCGCGTGCACAGATCCAGGGACCGATGGGGACTTCCCTCCTCGGGGCGGCCCGGGCACCTGCCCGGCCCTCCGTGCGTGGGGCCGTCTGGCCGAGATCTCCGCCGTGCGAGGTCGAGCGGTTCCGGCAGACCACCCAGGGGTCCGAAAAACCCAGGGAGCCGCGAGGCTCAGCAGGGCCAAACACGGTCGCGAGAGCGAGCAGGGGCGCGCTGCGGTCCCCCCCCGACAGGACCACACCACGCGGCGCGGGCCGCGGGAGGTGGGCTGGCCCTCGGCGTCGGTGGGACCCCCGTACCGCCCTCTCGCTGGAGCACCAGTAACCCCTGCTGCCCTCCCTGTCTGGGTCGCTGACTTCTTCTCTAGCGGGTTGCCTGGAAGGCGGTGGCGGCCTCTGCGCCGCGTCGCCACGTACCAAGAAAGGGACACCGGGAAAAGCGGGGCGAAGGGGGGGCTCGAGGGGGCCCGGCTCCGTCTGACTCCCGACATCCTTCTTCGATGCCACCCGGGGCACCACGGGGGGGGAAAGAAAAGCAGCGCGAGGGCCCCGCGCCCTCTCCGCTGCCGGACTCTCCCCTGGTGTCACCCGGAACACCGGGGAATGCGGGGAGAGAGGTTCGAGGGTAGGTGCCGGGAGGGGGGGGTCTTAACGGCCCGCCCCCCCGCCCTGTCTCGCTCTCTCTTCCGCCGGCTTTCGCCCTTGGGTGTAACCCGGGCCGCCTGGGAAAGCGGGGAGAAGGGGGGCTCTCTTCGGAGGCTCACCCCATCTCTTCCGCCGTCCTTCCTTGGCGGCTCCCGGGGCACTCTGCCGCGGGCTCGAAGCCGAAGGGAGCCGGAAGGTGGTCGGGGTCCTGACGGTCCTCCGTCTCTCTCCCGCCATCCGTCGCGTGTCCCGGGGCCGATCTTGGGGGGATCGCCATCCCCGTCGGTCCTCCGCCTCTCGCTGCGTCGCGGGTCCCGCTCCTTCCCTCCCGGGGGAAGGCCGGTGGGGCCCGCTGGGCGGGGGTGCCTCCAGTCCTCGTGGCGGGGCCCCCGCTCCTCCTTTCCGGAGCGCGGCTACCTGGTTGATCCTGCCAGTAGCATATGCTTGTCTCAAAGATTAAGCCATGCATGTCTAAGTACACACGGCCGGTACAGTGAAACT
>NW_027053857.1:0-20356 GCF_011386835.1 Chrysemys picta bellii | reverse complement strand
GTGCATTTCCTTCTAGAATTCACAGATCTGAGGCTGGTGAGCGACAGTGACTGTGCTGGGCGGCTGGAGGTTTTCTACAATGGGACGTGGGGCAGTGTTTGCTCCAATCGGATGTCTGGAGTCACTGCAGCAATTGTCTGCAAACAGCTGAACTGTGGAGACGGAGGATATATTGCAGGAGGCTCTGAATATGGAAAGGGTCCCACATGGCTGGACCATGTTGCATGCAGTGAGCAGCACAGCTCCCTCTGGCAGTGCCCATCAGAGCCCTGGGATCCAAAGTCATGTGATAACCGAGCAGAAGAGACCCATATTTCTTGCACTGGTAATTCTGAAACTACCTGCATGCACATGGACAGACACATGTATGTGATGTGTTCAATTAATTGAAGGGTTAGGATAGAACTTGCTGTTGTTCACATCTCAGCATAGGCAGATTTCAGTTCTCAACACAAGATACAAAGATATTTTCAAAATCTTTTATAGGAATAAGCATTTTTCTGATTAACAACAAACATGGAACTTAATCAGTTAATTATTAAAGAGGCCGGTGTTATACAGTGTGATAAGGTAGTGTGAGAGTGAAGAAAAGCCTCTCCCTAGAGACCGTGATTAGGCAGCTCTGTGGTTATTAATCCTTTGGGGATGAACAATCAGAGATGGGCCCAGGCTGTGCAGTTTGGATCGAGACTGGAATCTCCCACAACTCTGGATGCATGTCGGCCTGTGTGTCTGAGTAACAGCTGAATAGCAAATTAATTAGGTATTAAATGACCCAGAGTTCACATTTCAGTTCATACAGTGCTGAAATTAGGGGTTTAAAATACAGATAAATTCTACTCCCACATCACACACACAACCCAGTGCATTCACCTCGTTTT
Source organism: Chrysemys picta bellii (assembly GCF_011386835.1). Lineage (NCBI taxonomy): Eukaryota > Metazoa > Chordata > Testudines > Emydidae > Chrysemys > Chrysemys picta. The sequence continues at coordinate 19,475 of NW_027053857.1, read as the reverse complement.
TTTCTCTCCCTAGGAAAAAAAGCGAAACCAACTCAGACCCTGTTTGCCGAATGCCCGAACTCTACAAGCTGCACAGGTATCTCTGCTTCTCTGTGTCTTACTTTTGTTCCCTAAGGACTTTCCCAGCTGTCTCAGTAACATGTGAGGTTTCTGCATTTCCAGACAGGGAGAAGTTACGTGTCGTGGGAGGAGAGGACGGATGCTCGGGGAGAGTGGAGGTTTGGTACCGTGGCTCCTGGGGAACAGTTTGTGATGACTCCTGGGACATGGCGGATGCTAACATTGTTTGTAAACAACTGGGCTGTGGATCTGCTGTATCTGCCCTGGGCGAGGCTGCATTCGGTGAGGGGACTGGTCCCATCTGGGTGGAGATATTGAATTGCAGAGGGACAGAGTCATCTCTCTGGGACTGTCCTGCCAAGCCCTGGGGTGAGAGCAACTGTGGTCATAAGGAAGATGCTGCCGTGAATTGCTCAGGTGAGTGACAGGAGATGTTTCTGCTACATGCTGTAATTTTCAGGGAGGAGGATGGACCAGCCCCTCCCCCCACTTTGGTCCGAGACCAGGCCCTCCCATCTCCTGTGTGCATGAGCATCCTGGATGTTGTGGGATGGATCCTTTCTCAGGTCAGATTGGCTCAGACATCAGCTCACAAATTCCCTGTATTTATCACAGGCCCCACTGTGCTGGTTTGTTACTAGTGTCCTCATTACTGCACAGAGCACAAGGGACTTGGGCCCAAAATCACTAACAAACAGGCCCTGTGCTGCTGTGAGCAAGTTTGTGGAGGTGACAGTTGGACAGTGCCCCCAGGGACTCTCAGAGGTGAGATTCTCCCTAGTAACAAACACATCATCTCCTCCTTTCTCCAGACTCCAACTCTCCTTCCTTTCCCTTTGCAGGTCTGACAGAGAGGACAGATTCTCTGAATACCTCAGTGTGACGCTCTGAACCTCAGGGGAACGCCCTACACCCCCATATTCATCTTTATAAAATGATTGTGTGGTATCCAATGCAAAGTTTGTCATGTTAGGTGTCTTCACAAGGCTCATGATGCAATGAGCATGGTTGTTATAGTGATGTTATAGTAATCGTTTCAGTAAGGTTATAATTTCATGTATATACTTATGAGGCTGAAAATGTATCCTCAGGGCTTAAAGCAAGCCCAGGCAAAAACTCTCCAAGAACAGAGAGGCAGTTCACACCTCATCAGGGCATGGATGGGACAAACCCAGCCCTGCCTCACAGGAACAATGGACACTGACTTAGGCAGCAACAAAAGAATCTATTAGACCCTCCAGGGAGTCACCCCCTTCCTTTGATTAGTTTGGGACTGCGAAGAGGTAATGCTCACCTGATCTGAAGTGGGGGGAGAGGGGGGCAAAGCCAAGAGGAAAGAAAGGACATGATAAAAAGGAGAGACGTTTTCCCATGCTCTCTCTCTCTTCCACCTACATCTACAGACACCACCACCACCAAGCGACTGAAACACTGATTAAAGGAGAGAACCTGAATGAAAAGTAACCAGCCAGCCTGTGGTGAGAAGCATCTAAGTTTGTAAGGACACTGAAAGTGTTAAGATCCGCTTAGAATGTGTTTTGCTTTTATTTCATTTGACCAAATCTGACTTGTTATGCTTTGACTTATAATCCCTTAAAATCGATCTGTATAGCTAATAAATCTGTTTGTTTATTCTACCTGAAGCAGTGCATTTGGTTTGAAGTGTGTCAGAGACTCCCCTTGGGAGAACAAGCCTGGTACATATCAATTTCTTTGTTAAATTGACAAACTCATATAAGCTTGCAGCGTCCAGCGGGCATAAGTGGACACTGCAAGACGGAGGTAACTAGGGTTGTGTCTGGGACCAGAGATATTGGTTAGTGTCATATGGTTGCACAATCCAATCAGCTTACGTGCCAGAGGCTGCGCGAGAACAGCCTAGGAGTGGGGGCTCTCACAGCAGAGCAGGGTAAGGCTGGCTCCCAGAGACAAGGATTGGAGAGGCCTAGCAGTTCACTAGTCCAGATAACACCAGAAGGGAATGTCACACCCAGATAAAACATCCTCCTCCTCCCATCAAGGGTTAAATTTCCTTGGTGCTTGGGTCACAGAGGGAGGAGCTGCAAGCTGTAGCCTGAGGGAAGGAGCTGCTTTCCATGGCCTGTGAAATCTAGGGGCGAATGACACCCGAGTGAGAGCTGCAGGCCGTGCTGAGCAGGACGTGAGCTATTATGACTGGGAGTGGATGGGTCATTACACAAACTTAAAACTATTTCCCCAAGCTAATTTTTCCCCTACTGTTACTCAGATCTTTTTGTCAACTGTTTGAAATGGGCCCGATTACCACTACAAAAGTGATTTTTCCTCCTGCTGATAATAGCGCACTTTAATTGAATTGTCTCATTAGAATTGGTAAGGCAACCCACCATCTTTTCATGTACTCTGTATATATATCTTCCTACTGTATTTTCCACTCTCGGAATCTGATGAAGTGGGTTTTAGCCCACAAAAGTCTATGCTCAAATACATTTGTTAGTCTCTGAGGTGCCACAAGTACTCCTTGTTGTTTTTTTCTGATACAGACTAACATGGCTACCACTCTGAAACCTTTTAACACGGAGCAGCTATCTAATGCCCTTTCCATCTGACGTCCTGACCCAGAGTTAAATCACTGCAGCTTCACCCTGTGAGCTTGTCATTGGAGCTAGGTGCAAGTCTTCACTGAAAAATGTTTTGGTGAAAAATGCAGATTCAGAGACACCAAAACATTTCACAAATTCCTGTTAATTTCACCCAATTGTTCTAAATACACAGAACAATTCATTTCAACACAAGGAAGCTCTGCATGCTGACCCCACCTCAAGCGTTGGCTCCACTGCTCCCATTGGCTGGGAACCATGGCCAGTGGGAGCTCCAGGGGCGGTGCCTGCAGGCGCGGGCAGCGTGCACCACGCAGAGGCGCCTGGCCTTGCCTCCACCTAGGGTTAAGACATGCAGGCTGCTTCCGGGAACAACGCAGATCCAGGGCAGGCAGGGAGCCTGCTTTAGCCCCACTGCATCACTGACTGGGAGCCACCTGAGGTAAAGGCCACCCAGCTGGAGCCTGCACCCCGAACTCCGTGCCCCAGGTTGGAACCCCGTCCCGCACCCTTCCTCCCTCCCCGACCTCGCACCCTCCATCCGCACCCCAACCCACTGTCCCAGGTCAGAACCCCCTCCTGCACTCAAACTCCCTCCCAGAGACTGCACCCAGGACCCCCTCACAATCCCCAGCCCCGGTTCTGAGCTCCTTCCCACACCCAAGCTCCCTCCCGGAGCCTGCAGCCTGCACCCCCTCCCACACCTCAACACACTGACGCAGCCCTGAGTCCCCTCCTAGACTCCAAACCCCTCAGCCCCACCCCAGAGCCCTCTCCTTCACCACAAACCCCTCATCCCTGGCCCCACCCCAGAGCCCACAACCCCAGCTAGAGACTGCATCCCCTCCTGCATCTTATCCCCCTGCCCCAGCACTGAGCCCACTCCTGCACTCCAAACACCTTGGTCCCACCCTGGAGCCTGCACTCCCAGCTGGAGACCTCACCCCCTCCCACCCCGCAACCCCCTGCCCCAGTGAATCTGCCTCCTGGAAGCAACATTACCCTGACAAAAAACTAACTGTATTTCCCAGTAGGGACAATAGTGGCTTGTTAAGAAAACTCAGAAGTTCGCCCACCAGTATTGTCTATTGGTGTAACGCTGGGGGCACTGACCAGGTGCATTACCAGAGCTGTGTGGAGGCCCAGGGGTAGGCAAGTGTTTGATGCCCTTGATCACGATAATGGCCCATTGCAGGGACTTATGGTAGAGTTCACCTAGGAGCTGACCTGGGACCCTCACTGCCATTAGCACTAGGGTTACTCACTATTTGTAAAGAGAACACACCGAAGCAGAGATCTCTACAGTGCAGCAATGTTCTTTGCCAGCCTTTCCTGGCACATGGATATTGCAGCTTATATTCATCTGTGTCAGACACGGTGTGACTGGGGGGGGGGGGGGGTTTGGAAAATAGAGATTTTACACCCAAGGGTCAATATCCTACCCTTATTAGCTGGATCAGCTCCCACTGGTGTCAGTACATTGGAGACCGATATCAGTTTATGGGGTAAACTTTATCAGGAGAACGCATTGAAAAGACATTCTAAAAATAATGTCAAGTTTAGGAAGTCGGGAACAAACTCTGGGAAATTCCAAATAATTTATATTTATAATTATTATAGCAAGATGCCTTATGGAACAATCCTTCTAGACTAGATCACAGTCTCTACTTACACACACACACACACACATCTGGGAGCTCTAGGACCCTTTCAATCAGCTACTAAAATGTATCAGATAAATGTGATATGTGAAATCCCCCAATCTGAGGGTTCCAGAGGAGGGCTCCTCTTATGGCCCTGGGGTGGAAGTGCTGGTGACTCTGGAGGATCAGTATCAGAACAATGTGACTGGACCAAATAACCTTGTGATGATGTAAAAGCTTTGCCTCTTTCTCTGAGAAATGCTCCCTCTAGCATGATGCCCAGAGACAGTCCCTGCCTGGTAGACAGACAAAGCAGGTGTTTCTATAGGGTTTGTGTGAAGTTGCAGGAAATACAATTGCGAGTGGGAAAAGGTTCACAAATTTCCTCTGTATAAAACTTTCCATTGATTGGCCAGGATGGAAGTGTCCTGCTTTTTTATCCCTGTAATTTCTTCATCTTCAATTTGTGCCTTTTTCATATTAAATCCTTCTGAAAGTCTTCCCCATAGTGGAAGTTTTTCTTGCTAGATGAATTGTGCAGTTTCCAGGGCTCATCACAGGGAGAGGCTGAAATTGAACAAATCCGAGAGACAAGGGTGGGCCACCTCTGGGTATGGCCGGCTGTTTATAGGGAGGTTGGTTTACACTGAATGTTCTATCAGGTATGTGGTAAAAGTGAGACACCAGCAAGAGAACATTCTGAGATGAGTAATGTGGTTATTCCTAAATTGAATTCTGATTTGAAACTTTCATTGAAACCAAGGAGGTAAATGGAAAATTCTCCCTGGGTAATTCACACCTGAAATTAAACAAACTGTGAAAAGATTTCCCAATTAGCAATAAATGCAGAGAATGAATATTTCTGCTAGGATGATACATGAATTTTAAGACAATAGTGACAAGAGGAAGGTAAATCAGAATCTGAATTTCCACTGAACCAATAAGGCTACAACAATTAACAAGTCAATGAGTTCTTACTAGAAACCCCGTTAAAACTAATCATCTTTGCACAGTGGCACGTTTATTTCCCTGACAATCTACAAATATAGTTTACAATCAATGCTGAACTGAGTACTGACCAGTGGAGAAGCCAAAAGTGTTTGAATGAATCCTCAGAGAAGTAAATACCAGAATGCTTGTGTAAGGGGACTGTTGTCCCCTTACTAACATTCCTTGGGAGTGTTTTGGTTGGCTAGCTCACAATACTAAAAGAATAGGGAGAGGCCAATGCTCCAGGTCAGCCTGATTGACAGGGCGGGCAGGCTAATCAGGGAGTCAGGAGGCCAGGGTGGGTCCCGTCCTCCCTGTGAGCTGGAATTGCCTGGGTCTACAGCAGGGATAGGCAACCTTTCAGAAGTGGGGTGCCGAGTCTTCATTTATTCACTTTAATTTAAGGTTTCGCGTGCCGGTAATACATGTTAACGGTTTTTAGAAGGTGTCTCTCTATAAGTCTATATTATATAACTAAACTATTGCTGTATGTAAAGTAAACAATGTTTTCAAAACGTTTAAGAAGCTTCCTTTAAAATTAAATTAAAATGCTGATCTTACGCCGCCAGCCTGCTCAGCCAACTTCCAGCCTGGGGTTCTGTTCACCTAGGCCTGCAGCGGGCTGAGCGGGGCGACTCGAGGTCAGGACAGAGGGCTGGGGTGTGTGTGTGGAGGTGCAGGGCACAAGGCTGGGTGTTGGGGGGAGGTCAGGGCACAAGACTAGGTGTGGGAGGGTTCAGGGTAGAGGGCTAGGTGTTGGGGGGAGGTGCAGGGCAGAAGGCAGGAGGGTGTGTGGGGGGTACAGGGCAGAGGGGTGGGGTGCTCGGCTCATGGGGGTGCTCCCAGCCCCCTGCCCTGAGCGGCTCACCGCAGGGGGCTGGGAGGGATATGCCCTGTTCCACCCCCTTCCCCCAGGCTCCACCCCTACCTCTCTCTGCCTCCTCTACGGAGCAGTCACCACGCTGCGCTCGGCTCTGCTCCTCTGGGAGGAGGAGGGGCCGGAAGGCACCACATTGTGGGAAGAAATGGGGGGGAGCGTGGCTGCCGCAGGACCAAGCTTCTGCCTCCTGCCCCCGCAGGGGAGAGCAGTGGGTGGGGGGGTTGAGTGGGGCTGGGGGCCAGGACACCCCCCCCACTCTCCCCTGCGGGGGCAGGAGGTAGAAGCTTGGCTGCCGCAGGACCAAGCTTCCCTCCTCCCTCTTCTTCCCCCAGCGTGGTGCTTTCCGGCCCCTCCTCCTCCTCCTCTCAGTGGGCAGGCAGCGTGCGGTGTTTGCGCCTAGGTTGCTGACCCCTGGTCTACAGGGTGGAGCCGAGCTAAGGAGAAAGGAGGGGCCCAAGCTGAGCTAGGGAACAGAGCTGTGCCTGCCAGAGGGGCCAGAAAAGCAGCCCAGGAAGGAGGTCAGAGCTGGGATCAGTGTCATGGAAGCAGCCCACAGAGCAGACGTGTGCTGGGAGCAGGGCTGCAGTCACAGAGCCAGAGGAGCAGCCCAGGGGGTTGGAGGCAGAGCAGCAGCATCAGTGCTGATGCAGAGTGGAGCCAGAGCTAGAACAGTGGAGCTGGAGCAGTCTGAAGCCGGGTGCGGTGAGCAACTGGGGCCAGCCAATTGGGGACCCTGGGCAAAAGGTCCAGCACAGAAAGAAGCCCCCAGCCAAGGGTTCTTGCAGACCAGACTGGGAGGGGGATCTTAACCTGACAAGGGGCTGACACAGAGAAGAAGGCTCCCACCACCCAAAGCCTGGAGGTGTGTGGCCACCACCAGAGCAAGTGTCCAACCTGCAGCATCCCTGCAGCACAGCCAGGGCCTGAGAAGGAGCCTGGGACCTACAAGGAACAGACTATGAACTGCCCTGACATTCCAGAGACACTGTTTGTGATGTTCCCTGCCACAGAGCAGGGTGATGTGTTTCCTTTAACCTTTCCCATTTTCCTTATTCTTTTTTAAATTAATTGTTGATTAATTAACTTGTATTTGCTTTAAATTGTATGTAATGATCAGTGGGTCAGGGAGGTGTCCAGTGCAGAAAGAGCACTCCGGAGTTGGGACACCACAGCTCCTGTGACCACAGCAGGGTTGGGATCAAGTCCCCCACGAATCCTGGGCCCAGCCTTGTCAGGGTTATGAGGATTCTGCCAGACAGGAGAGTGGAAGGGGAGTCCTCAAGGGCAGGGAGGCCTCTGGGTAAAGGAAGTGTGAGCAAGGACTCAGCTCTTTCTGCTAGCTCATTTCACCAGGGTAGTGCAGAAGCCAGGAAAGTTCCCCACAATAGCGGGACCATTCCCCCGCTTACACTTGCGGAGTACATCACTATTTCACAGAAATGTCTGTCTTTCCTTCACCGCAAATTGTGCATTCAGTTTGGTCACTTCATCTGTACACAGATACAATGGAAATAGAAAAGGTCGACAGAAGGCAAATACAGATGATTGGAAGCAGTAAGTCTGGGGGTGGGGTGGTCAGATGACTAGAAATATAACAATTTACTTTTGAAAGAAGAAAAACAAAAGACAACCTTATCGAGATGTGTAATAGGCATACTGACCCTTGGAGACTGAAGAGGGAAATCTCAGGGACTGTGCTAACTTGTTCTAGGGGTTATGTCTTCAAGACAGATTTGTGGGACAAAGGAAATTACCAGAGAGAGAGAGGAGATGAAAATTTGTGCTTTGTCAGGGAACCCAGGCTGCTGATGCTGCCTAGGGTCTGGGATTGGAGCCTTAAAGAGAGGTGGAGAACTTCCCCCAAAACGGCACATCCAGATCCTGGGGAAAATGAAAGAGAAAAGGGATCAACAGCAGGTGAAGGTGACTGAGTAGGTGATTCCCCTGTGTATGTGTTGGAGAAAATGTGATCTGGATCACTTGGTAGTTTGGGTCCATTCAAACGCACTGAGCGCTAATAGAATGCAAGGTCATACATCTGTGACTCTGAGAAGGATTTATGTGTTGTAATGGACAAGCAACTCATCATGGGATCCCAGTGCGATGTGGCCAAAACAATCCTTGGTTGTATATACAGGAGAATAAGGATGAGAAATAGGGCACTGGTTTTATCTGTGTATTCAACATTGTTCAGATCACTACCGGAATCGTGCATACAGTGGTGTTGTCCACATTTTAAGATTAACAGTGAAAAATTGGATGGGGGCAAAGAAATGCTACCAAAAAAAGAAGAGCTGAAAAAATGCCTTACCGTCAGAGACAAGAGCTCGATCTGTTCAATTTATCAAAAAGAAGGTCAAGAGGTGATTTGATTATGGTGCATAAATACCTTCACAAAGAGAAAATATTGGGTACTCAAGGGCTCTTTAGGCTAGCAGAGAAAGACATAACCAGAGCCAATGGCTGAAAGTTAATGCCAGAGAAATTGAAATAAGGGACAAATTTGAAATAGGTGATTAAACATTGGAACAAAGTACCAAGGGAAATGATGGATTCTCCACCCCACATGGAGTCAGTACCGGATTTACCATGGAGCCAGGCCCAAGCTCAGAAGGGGGCCCATAACACTCGCTTCCTCCCCTCTCACAGCCTCCCAGCAGTAGCAGGGATCCAGTATGGGAGCTCAGAACGCAATGGGCCCTGGGAGCTGCAGTTCCTTGGCCAGCTCCTGCCTAGAGAGCCTGCCCTGGAGCAGAGAAGGAACTACATTTCCCAGTATCAGAGGAGTAGCTGTGATAGTCTGGATCCATAAAAAGCAACAGAGTCCTGTGGCACCTTTAAGACTAACAGATGTATTGGAGCATCGCATTGCATGCATCCAACGAAGTGGGCATTCACCCACAAAAGCTTATGCTCCAATGCATCTGTTAGTCTTAAAGGTGCCACAGGACTCTCTGTTGCTTTTTACAGATCCCAGCATTCCCTTGGCCGCTATCAACAGGAAAGGAAGGGGGAGTGAGTGGGGAAGCTGAGATCCCATGTGCTTGTTGTGAATGGAGAGCTGGCTGCTAGAAGGAGATGGCACTGTGAATGGGGACCAAGTATGCCCAAGGAGTAGAAGACTTTGGCCCAGGTATCACCATCAGAAGACTTCGCCAGACTGGATTAGGGATGCTGGTGTGATCTCGCCTGGCAGCCCCCAAAGAAGAAACTGGGTGGAATGATTGGACAGTGCACCTCTCTATCTGAAGCCTAGCAAGGGAGGTATGTGGACCCCACTAGGAGAAGTTAAAATGAAAAATAAGGGAGGGGAGGCTCTACTAGAGGACCTGGACAGCTTTAGATACAGTACCAGGCACCCAGGAGGATTTTCACATCTGAGCCATGGAAGCAGAAATTGACTTTTCCTTTCCAGAGTTATCCAATATTCAGAAAGGAAATCTAGCACCTGCCTTCCAGATTTGAACAGTCTCAAAATTCAGGAGAGCTCAAGCTCAAATTGGGCAGCTGTTATTTCATTTCTCCCAAATCAAATATACTGATCCACTGTAATTTACTGTAGAAAAAGTAAGATAAAATTGAGCAACAAATGCTGGGGTCTTCCCAGTGCTAACTAGGACTGGAATTGCTATTTTCAGCAGCCATTACCATTTTTTTTAGTTTTGTTTGTTTAAAAGGAAGACAGTAATATTGCATTGGCAAATTCCTCATAGAAACGAAGAGTGGAACAAAAGAATAATAAAGGCACCTCAACTTTTCTTCATTTATGTAGGACAGTCTTATAATATGGATCCAGATATCCTCCAATCACACAAGCTGAAAATTGTTCCACTTTACTGCATTTCTGTAACCATGCGGGAACCAGTCCTGTCTGTGTTCTGTGCGCAACCAAAATTCCTACTGAATTCAGAAGTGCCTTGCTTTTGAAACCATACTACCTGATATTTTCATTCCTTATAAGCGAAGCAGGTTTACATTTAGTAACTGGGTGGGAATCCTCTCAGAAAAAGTTAGGTGCTGTAGGAGGTGTTGCTTATTCACTAGGTAACGTGAGACCTTCCTGTTACAATAGTAAACCAATGCAGCATAGAATGCACTTTGCTCCTACAGCCTACAATGGGGGCCTTTGCTTCTATACACGACCCATTAAAGACAATGAAAAGACTCCCACTCACTTCAAGAGGCTTTGGACAGAACTGGTTTGTAAGCGGTCGGACTCACCCCTCTGGTGCCTCCTGCTGGTCATCTTGGGAATTAGCTCACCAGCATCCAGAGCGCCCTCTGCAGGCCAGGTGTCCCACCTGTCTCTGGCCCCCCCCATGTCCCTTCCAGACCCCAGTGCCTTTGCCTTGGTTGCTGCCCCCTGGCAGTACACCGCTCTCTCTCTGGGTCTCCCCACCCAGGGGAACCCTCACCCCCTATCCCAATGTTGCCTCAGTTGTGGCTACTGCCAGTCACCATCTAGCCCCCACTCCCTGGGGCAGACTGCAGTCTATTAGCCAATCATCACTGGCAACAAGGGGTTTGGACTGGCTGCCTTTACCCACCCTCAGGTTGCCCCTCTACAACCGCCAATACCTATATGGGCTTAGGACCAGGCCCTGCAGCCTGGAGAGTTGCTAGCTTAGGGCTTCCCAGCCCCCAAGGCCTTTCCCCAGCCCTGCCTCACTCTAGGTCCCCAGGTGAGCTCACAGCAGCCAGCCAGCCTGTCTCTCTCTCCTGTCAGAGGGAGACTTCTCTGCTCTGGCTACCCTGGCCTTCTTATAAGGCTGAGTGGCTCAGTTTGGGGCATGGCCCCAGCTGCAGCCACTTTCCCAATCAGTCAGGGTTTTGCCCCTTTACACAGCCCCAGCCCTCTGCAGGGCTTTTCCAACTCCTTCAGGGCTGGAGCGGCATTCACCCCGCTACATGGTTATACACAGGGTAACTCCACTGTCTTCGCAGGGTCCTCGTATTGGTGAACCGGGAAGTGGGCGGGCTTGTTGCAGAGCTGCTGCTCAGGGATAGGGACCTCCTGGCACCCCAGCCTCCAAAATCATTCAGGCTGCACTTTCTGCATGACTATGTGCTAGCTGAGTGGTGTGTGGGAATTGGTGGCCTCTGCTGCAGGTGATGGGCATCTCAGGTACTTAAAACCATGACCTAGAGGAAGGAAACACCTAACTCCAGAGTCTGCAGCTGCCTAGGGCCAGCGCTGAGGATTTATAGTCCCTAGTGCCGCTGTTGCAAGATTCAAGCATGCTCAGCCTTGGAATTGCCACCCCTCCCTTGACTAGTAGCTGCAGCTGTCTAAGGCTGGCCTCTGGCAATTGGCCCCATGGCTATAGCCAGAGAAGCTGCAGGTGGCTCTGTAACCACTGGGGACCATTAAGCTAGAGCAGATAAAGAAACTGGAGTTAAGCTCAAGGAACAGAGGACACCAGGAGGAAAGGAACGTCAAGGGGAGCAGGGAAAGAGGAAGCAGGTCAGGTTTACAGCGGGAGAATAGCCCCAGCTGGTTGGGGAGCATGTCCAAAGTAGAAAGGAAACAAGTATGGGGAGAGGTAGTGGTGATCAGGTAGTAGACTAGCCTGTAGATGGGAGCAGAGAGGGAGAGGCTGGTGTCTTCAGATTCCCAAGGGCTAAGTCCTCGCTTTGGGGAAATGGTGTTTGCAAGTGGCTTGCTCAAATGGCAGGATGGGTGCTGAGGGAGGGATTTGTCAGAATTGATCAGGTATCTGCTGGCTTTGGAACTTTGAGCTGAGACTAGGACCACATACTGTGACTGGGGAAATAGGGTGGTACTGGAGACATGGCTATAGAACGTCTGAATGAGGAAGGAGATAAATTTGTGGGGAGTTTCCCTGATCACTATTAAAGTTCTACTCACTGTAAACCCACATGGGTGTACAGCTCAATGAGAAAAACTAGGGGCTGAGGGAGCTGCGTATGGCAATGCATATAGTCATGTAGAGGTGTGTGATCAAAATGAAAAATGTCTCAGATTCAGTACTGGGTATACTATGGCACCAGTGGCACTGCCACACCAGGCCCACACTCAGAGCCCGCAATGACTACATGGGGGCCCACAAATATGTTTGGTGCCGGGGCCCACAAAAGGTTAATCCGGCCCTGCATGGAGTTGGTGGGAGGGGGCAGGGGCTACTTAAGTAAGTGCTCTCAGTATTATACCAAAAGAATAAAAACCAGCAGGATCTTATTAAGAGGGATAAGGCAAAGATGCCACATTTGTTGTAAATATAATAATAAAGCAAAGATAAAAGTAAACAAAGTTGTTTGACTACTTATTCCTATCACTACTTATTCCTTTATATATATATATATATATTCATTCATTCAAGTTCTGAATAGGTGTTATAGTTACCACCCTAGAAGTTGCTGGCCAGGTATCTTGGTCATGAGTATGGAGCTGAATCTGCGTCAGATGCAGATGTCACTGATGCTCCTGGAGGCTGGCAGCAGAACCAGAGACTCAAAGTCCTCAGTCTTTAGTGTCCATTCTTATAGGAATTAATTCCTATGTTAGTCTATGGGACCTGTTTTATCCTGCTGTTGCTAACTCAATCAGCAGATGGCACATTCCTGGTGGCTCCACACTGTCCAAAGTTTGTGTTTCTCATCCTTCCAGGTGATGGGGTGGATCCCAATTTACCCTCCGGGGGTTGTCTGGTGGTCCACTTGACACATTCTTTGGCCGATGGATACTCACTTTCTAGGCTGGCACCTCCCTAACCATTCATGTACATCAAGCATTCATCAACATACATTCCATATCTTAACCATATTTTAATTTACTGTCTCCACCACTTTAGGAGTGTGTGCTAATTCATTTGAGACTCCCGGCCCTTTAATCACAGAGGGTGGGGGTCTGTTCCTAGGAGCCGTTGCTGTTACAATGAAGTGAAAGTCACTTAATGGCTTATAGCATTTGTTTACATTGTATCAATTACAGAATAAACTGCCTGAAGCGCACAGAGTCAATTAACGGCTTAAGGCTCACAGCAGGGGTGGTAACAGAGTGTTCACTTCAAGAACAAAGTCAATTAACTTGTTTGTAAGTTTTACATAGGAATAAAGTATCTTTCACAGGACAGATACAATCAATGGTTTCTACAGACAGTAGCTTACAAGTTTTAACAGAAGACCCAAGAGATTTTTGTACTTGGTGAAACTGTTGGATTTTAAAGTGTGGGGGACAAATTATGGGGGGGGGGGGCACTGTCACTTGGGGGAATCACTGTTAGTACCTTCTTTAATATCCCTACATAATCCCTCTTTTGACACTACGATAATTATATAATAGTTAGTGTCACTTTCTTTTTAACCTGTTTAAGGGTATGTCTACACTACGGGATTAATCCGAATTTATATAATTCGGATTTGAAAAACAGGTTGTATAAAGTCGAAATGTATGCGGCCACACTAAGCACATTAATTCGGTGGTGTGCGTCCAAGTACCGGGGCTAGCGTCGATTTCTGCACCGTTGCACTGTGGGTAGCTATCCCATAGCTATCCCATAGTTCCCGCAGTCTCCCGCGCCCATTGGGATTGTGGGTTAAGGTCCCAGTGCCTGATGGGACAAAAAACATCGTCGCAGGTGGTTCTGGGTACAGCCTCACCTCCTCCCTCCCTCCTCCCTCCCTGCATGAAAGCAACGGACGGCAGACAACCATTTTCGCGCCTTTTTTCCTGGGTGGGTGAACACTGCAGACTCCATACCACGGCAAGCATGGAGCCCGCTCAGCTCAAGACAGCAGTCATGAACATTGTAAACACCTCGCGCGTTCTCGTGGAGTTTATGCTCAGCCAGGACCAGAAAAACGAGGCGAGGAGGCAGCGGCGGCGGCAGCGCAGCGACAAGCATGATGAGGACATTGACATGGACATGGACACGGACACAGATACAGAATTCAGTGAAACCACAGGCCCCGGTGCTTTGGAGATCATGTTGTTAATGGGGCAGATTCTATTCATGGAACGCCGATTCTGGGCAAGGGAAACAAGCACAGACTGGTGGGACCGCATAGTGTTGCAGGTCTGGGACGATTCCCAGTGGCTGCGGAACTTTCGCATGCGTAAGGGCACTTTCATGGAACTTTGTGACTTGCTGTCCCCTGCCCTGAAACGCCAGAATACCAAGATGAGAGCAGCCCTCACAGTTGAGAAGCGCGTGGCGATAGCCCTGTGGAAGCTTGCAACGCCAGACAGCTACCGGTCAGTCGGGAATCAATTTGGAGTGGGCAAATCTACTGTGGGGGCTGCTGTGATGCAAGTAGCCAAAGCAATCACTCAGGTGCTGCTACGAAAGTTAGTGACTCTGGGAAATGTGCAGGCTATAGTGGATGGTTTTGCTGCAATGGGATTCCCTAACTGTGGTGGGGCGATAGACGGAACCCATATCCCTATCTTGGCACCGGAGCACCAAGCCACCGAGTACATAAACCGCAAGGGGTACTTTTCAATGGTGCTGCAAGCACTTGTGGATCACAAGGGACGTTTCACTAACATCAACGCGGGCTGGGCGGGAAGGGTTCATGACGCTCGCATTTTCAGGAACACTACTCTGTTTAAAGGGCTGCAGCAAGGGACTTACTTTCCGGACCAGAAAATAACTGTTGGGGATGTTGAAATGCCAATAGTTTATTCTTGGGGACCCCGCCTACCCCTTAATGCCATGGCTCATGAAGCCGTACACAGGCAGCCTGGACAGGAGTCAGGAGCTGTTTAACTACAGGCTAAGCAAGTGCAGAATGGTGGTAGAATGTGCATTTGGCCGTTTAAAAGGTCGCTGGCGATCATTATTGACTCGCTCTGACCTCAGCCAAAGAAATCTCCCCATTGTTATTTCTGCTTGCTGTATGCTCCACAATCTCTGTGAAAGTAAGGGGGAGACCTTTATGGCGGGGTGGGAGGCTGAGGCAAATCGCCTGGCTGCTGATTACGCGCAGCCAGACACCAGGGCGATTAGAAGAGCACACCAGGAAGCGCTGTGCATCAGAGAAGCTTTAAAAACCAGTTTCATGACTGGCCAGGCTACAGTGTGAAATATCTGTTTGTTTCTCCTTCATGAAAACCCGCCCCCTTTATTGACTCATTTTCTGTAAGGAACCCACCCTCCCCCTTCCCCCAGCTTTCTTTCAAACCAAATAAAGTCACTATCATTTAAAAATCATTTATTCTTTATTAATAGATTAGAAAAAGAGGGAGGGAACCCGGGTGGTATTTGGGAGGAGGATTGCTGGGAAGGAAAAAGCCACAAAGAAAAGGTTAAAAAAATGACAGCCTTTTGCTTGGGCTGTCTACTGGGGTGGAATGGGAAGGTGTACGGAGCCTCCCCCCCGTGTTCTTACACGTCTGGGTGAGGAGGATACGGAACATGGGGAGGGGGGAGGGTGGAACAGGGGCTGAAGCGGCAGTCTGTTTTCCAGCAGCCGTTCCTGAAGCTCCACCGGACGCCGGAGCATGTCTGTTTGCTCACGCAGCAGCCCCAGCGTTGCATCCTTGCTCCTCTGGTCTTCCTGCCGCCACCTCTCATCTCGAGCGTCTCTCCTCTCCTCACTTGGTCCCTCCTGTCCTCACGTTGGTCCCTCCTGTCCTCACGTTGGTCCCTCCTGTCCTCACGTTCACTGGCTTCTTTCCTATACTTTGAAACTGTTTCCTTCCACTCATTCAGATGAGCTCTGTCACTGCGGCTGGATTCCATAATTTCAGAAAACATCTCGTCTCGCGTTCTCTTCTTACGACGCCTTATCTGTGATAACCTTCGGGATGGAGGAGGGATGCTTGAGGAATTTGCAGCTGCTGTAGGGAGGGGAAAAAAGAGAGAATTGTTTAAAAAGCTACATTTTGCAGAACAATGCTTATACTCTTTCACGGTGACCAACACTATTCACATTACATAGCACATGTGATTTCTGTGCAAGGTCGCATTTTGCCTCTTAATGCTGAGTGCCTGTGGCTTTGCTGCTAGAGATCACAGGTCTGGGCAACAGAATTCGGCTTGCATGCGGCCATGGTAAGCCATTGTTTTACAGCTTCTGCGCCCACCTTTCCCACATACCAAGCATAGCCTGTAGAGTGCTGCGGTTTTTCTGTTAACATTCAGCAGCAGCAGCAGAAAACAAACTAACCACCCCCCGCTCTCGCCATGAATTCTCTGGGATGATCGCTGTACCCCTCCCCCCCACCGCGTGGCTGGTATCAGGGAAGATCCCTGCAGGCACCAAACTAACCACCCCCCCTGCCGCCCCCCTCCCGCCATGAATTCTCTGGGATGATCACGGTACCCCTCCCCCCACCACGTGGCTGGTAACAGGGAAGTTCCCTGCTAGCCAAACGCGAAAAACTCAGGGCCAATTTCCCATCTGCGCTTGGCTAACTGCAGGGAAGGATTTCTTTTCCGCCACAGGCAAACAGCCCAGTAGGAACGGCCACCTCTGTCCCCTTAATTAAGTTCCCGTATTTCAACCAGGTTACCAGGAGTGATATCACTCTCCTGAGGATTACACAACAAGATAAAGAACGGATGTTGCTTGAATGCCAGCAAACACCGGGACCATACGCTGCCAGGCTTTGTCAGGCAATGATACCAGATTACTTGCTGCAAGCATGGCGTGGTCACGTGTCCTACCATGGAGGAGGGAATAAGGATGCACTGCCCAGAAACCTTCTGGCAAGGCTTTCGGAGTACCTCCAGGAGAGCTTCATGGAGATGTCCCTGGAGGATTTCCGCTCCATCCCCAGACACGTTAACAGACTTTTCCAGTAGCTGAACTGACCGCGAATGCATCCCAAGTCCTCAGGGCAAAGTAATCATTAAAAACCGTTTGCTTTTAAAACAAGTTTTATATTTTAAAAGGTAAACTCACCTGAGGTCCCTTCCATGGGGTCAGAGTCTTGGGTACTGGCTTGGGAGGCTTGGGAGGGTACTTCAGTCAGGGTGAGAAAAAGATCCTGGCTGTTGGGGAGAACGGAGTGCTGTGTGCTCTCTGCAAGCTCATCCTCATCCTCCTCCTCCTCCTCTCCCCCATCGGCAGAATCCTCAGGTGTCGCTGATGAGACTATCCCCGACCCAGAATCCACGATCACAGGTGGGGTAGTGGTGGCAGCCCCCCCTAGAATTGCATGCAGCTCGGCGTAGAAGCAGCATGTCCGCGGCTCTGACCCGGAGCTACCGTTTGCCTCCTTTGTTTTTTGATACGCTTGTCTGAGCTCCTTGACTTTCACGCGGCACTGCTCAGAGTCCCTATTGTGGCCTCTCTCCATCATGCCCTTGGAGATTTTTTCAAAAGTTTTTGCATTTCGTCTTTTAGAACGAAGTTCTGCAAGCACTGAATCCTCTCCCCATACAGCGATCAGATCCAGTACCTCCCTCACGGTCCATGCTGGTGCTCTTTTTCGATTATCAGCCTGCATGGTTACCTGTGCTGATGAGCTATCTGTGGTTACCTGTGCTCTCCACGCTGGGCAAACAGGAAATGAAATTCAAATGTTCGTGGGGCTTTTCCTGTCTACCTGGCCAGTGCATCCGAGTTTAGATTGTTGTCCAGAGCGGTCACAATGATGCACTGTGGGATAGCTCCCGGAGGCCAATACCATCGAATTGCGGCCACACTATCCCTAATTCGAAATGTTAAAATCGATTTTGGCGCTACTCCGCTCGTCGGGGTGGAGTACAGAAATCGATTTAAAGGCCCCTTTACATCGAAATAAATAGCGTCGTTGTGAGGACGGTTACAGGGTAAATTCGAATTAAAGCTGATAAATCCGAATTAAAGTCGTAGTGTAGACCAGGCCTAAGAGAGGGTACTGTGAGGCAACATGCGTTTGTGATTCCAATTTAGCGTACATTCTTTTTATCTGAAAACACATGCTACACATACCAATTATACAAATACAATTTAATATCAAGACTACTATCCAGGGGTGTAGCATTACTGATAGGATGCCAGTGGTAGTCGGGGACCATCCAGAGAATATATCATAACAGTGGTAGGTTGTAATTTGTTTCTCTGCGGTGGCAATTGGTAACATGTCCCCCATTGGCGCGTATAATATGAATAGTCTGATTTCCCACTTGGTCATCTGTCTTTTCTAAAAATTTGGTCACTTCTTTGCTTTTAATGAGGCTATCAGTAAGGTCTTGCCATCTAATTCCAAGGTCAATTGAGAAGTCAGCCAGCTCAGCTGTTAGTGTTAGCTGTGACTTTTTAATAGTAAGTGTGAATTCTAGTAAAAACAGTACTGACATTGCATTTACATTCATCTACTGGGGGGGCTGCTAACACTTCCATCCTCCCAAAATACTTCCTCCCACGAGTGGATACATACACATTGTCCATTGTACAATACTTTGGTGTCATTGTCCAATTCATCCCACATACATGATCCCAATGAAACAGCTTTACTACAAGGCTCTGGGGCAACAGGTAAGGTGAGGCATACCCACTTTTGAGGAGTCCATTCAGTACAACCTCTAGTGTCCAATAGTTGTCCTCCCTCCCCGACCCACTGGCTCGAGGTCTGATGCAGCCAGAATGATCCCATGTGTAATATGGGGAGTGGGCGAACCTTCCATACCTTTGCCTCCAGAGACTGTTGATGTGCTATTTTTACAGTTATTTCCCCAGTTAACAAGTCTGGTTTCACAGTGCTGGAAACATACTGCATCCTGTCATATTGGTAAGTATCAAACAGAAATCTTTTCCTTTGTTTTAACAAATGCATTAAAACCTTAATATTACCCGAAATTACCCAAAACATTTTGTATTCCAAAGTAGATAGGACAAGCATCTGCATTTCGGTGCATCCCATAGCTATAGCCGTTTGGTTTCCAATTTCTAGATTTTTCTTATGAAGTAACCAAGTGGTAGTGTTAAGCCATTGCCACAGATTCCATTTGGCTTTTAGGTTACCCAGACCAGTTTGGACTAAGTCTACATTTGCGTGTACTTGTTTTTGTATCAGGCTGTCCTGTAGTTGAGCCAGGGAGCTTAATTTATTCTTAATAGTTTCCAAATCCACTGAGTTTGCAAGTCCCGCTCCTGCTCCAAATCCACCTAGCATAGTATCCATAATATCTCTTTTAGTTCTGGGGTGTGGTGTATCTGGGGGGGGGGGAACCGTTTGTGTGTCCTCATCCAGGCCTGCAGTATAGGGAGGGGAAAAAGCATCATGGTATCTCCTGCATACCCTTCTGTTCGCACTCCCACCATCCAATGTTTTTCCCATCTTATGGGGACTGAGATGTTTGCTTGTAGTCCCAGTTCCCCTTCCCCAACATATACACGAATTTCCCCTAAAGGTGTTATTGTCAGATTAAT
>NW_027053856.1:17500-20366 GCF_011386835.1 Chrysemys picta bellii | reverse complement strand
CCTTAATCAGCCAGGCCCCGCCCCCTACTCAGGGCTTCGGCGTCGTCCCAGCCCCCAGCCCCTGCCGGCCCCTAAAAACAAACACACACACACACAAGGACAGATGCAAATACAGGTACCTTCTCCTCCAATGAGAACTCCTTCTCAAACTCCCCTGTTGGCCGCCGCTGCTCGCAGTTGTACCGCTGTCTGCTGGGCAAACCGCTTTTATGGGCCCCTTAATCAGCCAGGCCCCGCCCCCTACTCAGGGCTCGGCGTCGTCCCAGCCCCCAGCCCCTGCCGGCCCCTACAAACAAACACACAAACACACACAAAGACAGATGCAAATACAGGTACCTTCTCCTCCAATGAGAACTCCCTCTCAAACTCCCCCTGTTTGCCGCCGCTGCTCGCAGCTGTACCGATGCCTGGCTGGGCGGCCGCTTTTCTGGGCCCCTTAATCAGCCAGGCCCCGCCCCCTACTCAGGGCTCGGCGTCGTCCAGCCCCCAGCCCCTGCCGGCCCCTACAAACAAACACACACACACACACACACACACACACAAGACAGATGCAAATACAGGTACCTTCTCCTCCAATGAGAACTCCCTCTCAAACTCCCCTGTTTGCCGCCGCTGCTCGCAGCTGTACCGCTGCCTGGCTGGGCGGCCGCTTTTCTGGGCCCCTTAATCAGCCAGGCCCCGCCCCCTACTCAGGGCTCGGCGTCGTCCCAGCCCCCAGCCCCTGCCGGCCCCTACAAACAAACACACACACACACAAACAAGGACAGATGCAAATACAGGTACCTTTCTCCTCCAATGAGAACTCCCTCTCAAACTCCCCTGTTTGCCGCCGCTGCTCGCAGCTGTACCGCTGCCTGGCTGGGCAACCGCTTTTATGGGCCCCTTAATCAGCCAGGCCCCGCCCCCTACTCAGGGCTCGGCGTCGTCCCAGCCCCCCAGCCCCTGCCGGCCCCTACAAACAAACACAGACACACACACACACACACACACACACACACAAGGACAGATGCAAATACAGGTACCTTCTCCTCCAATGAGAACTCCCTCTCAAACTCCCCTGTTTGCCGCCGCTGCTCGCAGCTGTACCGCTGCCTGGCTGGGCAACCGCTTTTCTGGGCCCCTTAATCAGCCAGGCCCCGCCCCCTACTCAGGGCTCGGCGTCGTCCCAGCCCCCAGCCCCTGCCCTCCCCTACAAACAAACACACAAACACACACAAGGACAGATGCAAATACTGGTACCTTCTCCTCCAATGAGAACTCACTCTCAAACTCCCCTGTTTGCCGCCGCTGCTCGCAGCTGTACCGCTGCTGGCTGTGCGGCCGCTTTTCTGGGCCCCTTAATCAGCCAGGCCCCGCCCCCTACTCAGGGCTCGGCGTCGTCCCAGCCCCCAGCCCCTGCCGGCCCCTACAAACAAAACACACAAACACACACAAGGAACAGATGCAAATACAGGTACCTTCTCCTCCAATGAGAACTCCCTCTCAAACTCCCCTGTTTGCCGCCCGCTGCTCGCAGCTGTACCGATGCCTGGCTGGGCGGCCGCTTTTCTGGGCCCCTTAATCAGCCAGGCCCGCCCCCTACTCAGGGCTCGGCGTCGTCCCAGCCCCCAGCCACTGCCGGCCCCTACTAACAAACACACACACACACACACAAGGACAGATGCAAATACAGGTACCTTCTCCTCCAATGAGAACTTCTCTCTCAAACTCCCCTGTTTGCCGCCGCTGCTCGCAGCTGTACCGCTGCCTGGCTGGGCGGCCGCTTTTATGGGCCCCTTAATCAGCCAGGCCCCGCCCCCTACTCAGGGCTCGGCGTCGTCCCAGCCTCCAGCCCCTGCCGGCCCCTACAAACAAACACTCACACACACTCACACAAGGACAGATGCAAATACAGCGTACCTTCTCCTCCAATGAGAACTCCCTCTCAAACTCCCCTGTTTGCCGCCGCTGCTCGCAGCTGTACCGCTGCCTGGCTGGGCAACCGCTTTTCTGGGCCCCTTAATCAGCCAGGCCCCGCCCCCTACTCAGGGCTCGGCGTCGTCCCAGCCCCCAGCCCCTGCCGGCCCCTACAAACAAACACACACGCGCACACACACACACACACACACACAAGGACAGATGCAAATACAGGTACCTTCTCCTCCAATGAGAACTCCCTCTCAAACTGCCCTGTTTTCCGCCGCTGCTCGCAGCTGTACCGCTGCCTGGCTGGGCGGCCGCTTTTCCGGGCCCCTTAATCAGCCAGGCCCCGCCCTCCTACTCAGGGCTCGGCGTCGTCCCAGCCTCCAGCCCCTGCCGGCCCCTACAAACAAACACAACACACACACACACACAAGGACAGATGCAAATACAGGTACCTTCTCCTCCAATGAGAACTCCCTCTCAAACTCCCCTGTTTGCCGCCGCTGCTCGCAGCTGTACCGCTGGCTGGCTGGGCGGCCGCTTTTCTGGGCCCCTTAATCAGCCAGGCCCCACCCCCTACTCAGGGCTCGGCGTCGTCCCAGCCCCCAGCCCCTGCCGGCCCCTACAAACAAACACACACACACACACACACACAAGGACAGATGCAAATACTGGTACCTTCTCCTCCAATGAGAACTCCCTCTCAAACTCCCCTGTTTGCCGCCGCTGCTCGCAGCTGTACCGCTGCCTGGCTGGGCGGCCGCTTTTATCGGCCCCTTAATCAGCCAGGCCCCGCCCCCTACTCAGGGCTCGGCGTCGTCCCAGCCCCCAGCCCCCTGCCGGCCCCTAAAAACAAACACACACACACACAAGGACAGATGCAAATACAGGTACCTTCTCCTCCAATGAGAACTCCTTCTCAAACTCCCCTGTGGCCGCCGCTGCTCGCAGTTGTACCGCTGTC
>NW_027053856.1:7500-12500 GCF_011386835.1 Chrysemys picta bellii | reverse complement strand
CACACACACACACACACACACACACACACACACACACAAGGACAGATGCAAATAGAGGTATCTTCTCCTCCAATGAGAACTCCCTCTCAAACTCCCCTGTTTGCCGCCGCTGCTCGCAGCTGTATAGCTGCCTGGCTGGGCAACCGCTTTTATTGGCCTCTTAATCAGCCAGGCCCCGCCCCCTACTCAGGGCTCGGCGTCGTCCCAGCCTCCAGCCCCTGCCGGCCCCTACAAACAAACACACACACACGCACACACACACACACAGAAGGACAGATGCAAATACAGGTACCTTCTCCTCCAATGAGAACTCCCTCTCAAACTCCCCTGTTTGCCGCCGATGCTCGCAGCTGTACCGCTGCCTGGCTGAGAGGCCGCTTTTATGGGCCCCTTAATCAGCCAGGCCCCGCCCCCTACTCAGGGCTTTGCGTCTTCCCAGCACCCAACCCCTGCCGGCCCCTACACAAAAGAACACACAAGGACAGATGCAAATACAGGTACCTTCTCCTCCAATGAGAACTCCCTCTCAAACTCCCCTGTTTGCCGCCGCTGCTCGCAGCTGTACCGCTGCCTGGCCGGGAGGCCGCTTTTATGAGCCCCTTAATCAGCCAGGCCCCGCCCCCTACTCAGGGCTCGGCGTCGTCCCAGCCCCCAGCCCCTGCCGGCCCCTACAAACACACACACACACAAACACACACACAAGGACAGATGCAAATACAGGTACCTTCTCCTCCAATGAGAACTCCCTCTCAAACCCCCCTGTTTGCCTCCGCTGCTCGCAGCTGTACCGCTTCCTGGCCGGGCGGCCGCTTTTATGGGCCCCTTAATCAGCCAGACCCCGCCCCCTACTCAGGGCTCGGCGTCTTCCCAGCACCCAGCCCCTGCCGGCCCCTACAACCAAACAAACAAGGACAGATTCAAATACAGGTACCTTCTCCTCCAATGAGAACTCCCTCTCAAACTCCCCTGTTTGCCGCCGCTGCTCGCAGCTGTACCGCTGCCTGGCTGGGCAGCCGCTTTTATGAGCCCCTTAATCAGCCAGGCCCCGCCCCCTACTCAGGGCTCGGCGTCGTCCCAGCCCGCAGCCCCTGCCGGCCCCTACAAACAAACACACACACACACACACGGACAGATGCAAATACAGGTACCTTCTCCTCCAATGAGAACTCCCTCTCAAACTCCCCTGTTTGCCGCCGCTGCTCGCAGCTGTACCAATGCCTGGCTGGGCGGCCGCTTTTATGGGCCCCTTAATCAGCCAGGCCCCGCCCCCTACTCAGGGCTCGGCGTCGTCCCAGCCCCCAGCCCCTGCCGGCCCCTACAAACAAACAAACACACACACACACACACACACACACACACACACACACACAAGGACAGATGCAAATACAGGTACCTTCTCCTCCAATGAGAACTCCCTCCCAAACTCCCCTTTTGCCCCCGCTGCTCGCAGCTGTACCGCTGCCTGGCTGGGCAACCGCTTTTATGGGCCCCTTAATCAGCCAGGCCCCGCCCCCTACTCAGGGCTCGGCGTCGTCCCAGCCCCCATCCCCTGCCGGCCCCTACAAACAAACACACACACACACACACACAAGGTCAGATGCAAATACAGGTACCTTCTCCTCCAATGATATCTCCCTCTCAAACTCCCCTGTTTGCCGCCGCTGCTCGCAGCTGTACCGCTGCCTGGCTGGGCGGCCGCTTTTCTGGGCCCCTTAATCAGCCAGGCCCCGCCCCCTACTCTGGGCTCGGCGTCGTCCCAGCCCCCAGCTCCTGCCGGCCCCTACAAACAAACACACACACACACACACACACACAAGGACAGATGCAAATACAGGTACCTTCTCCTCCAATGAGAACTCCCTCTCAAACTCCCCTGTTTGCCGCCGCTGCTCGCAGCCGTACCGCTGCCTGGCTGGGCGGCCGCTTTTATGGGCCCCTTAATCAGCCAGGCCCCGCCCCCTATTCAGGGCTCGGCGTCTTCCCAGCACCCAGCACCTGCCGGCCCCTACACAAAAGAACACACAAGGACAGATGCAAATACAGGTACCTTCTCCTCCAATGAGAACTCCCACTCAAACTCCCCTGTTTGCCGCCGCTGCTCGCAGCTGTACCGCTGCCTGGCTGGGCGGCCGCTTTTATGGGCCCCTTAATCAGCCAGGCCCCGCCCCCTACTCAGGGCTCGGCGTCTTCCCAGCACCCAGCCCCTGCCGGCCCCTACAACCAAACACACAAGGACAGATTCAAATACAGGTACCTTCTCCTCCAATGAGAACTCCCTCTCAAACTCCCCTGTTTGCCGCCGCTGCTCGCAGCTGTACCGCTGCCTGTCCGGGAGGCCGCTTTTATGAGCCCCTTAATCAGCCAGGCCCCGCCCCCTACTCAGGGCTCGGCGTCTTCCCAGCACCCAGCCCCTGCCAGCCCCTACAACCAAACACACAAGGACAGATTCAAATACAGGTACCTTCTCCTCCAATGAGAACTCCCTCTCAAACTCCCCTGTTTGCCGCCGCTGCTCGCAGCTGTACCGCTGCCTGGCCGCTTTTATGAGCCCCTTAATCGGCCAGGCCCCGCCCCCTACTCAGGGCTCGGCGTCGTCCCAGCCCCCAGCCCCTGCCGGCCCCTACAAACACACACACACACAAACACACACACAAGGACAGATGCAAATACAGGTACCTTGTCCTCCAATGAGAACTCCCTCTCAAACCCCCCTGTTTGCCGCCGCTGCTCGCAGCTGTACCGCTTCCTGGCCGGGCGGCCGCTTTTATGGGCCCCTTAATCAGCCAGACCCCTCCCCCTACTCAGGGCTCGGCGTCTTCCCAGCACCCAGCCCCTGCCGGCCCCTACAACCAAACACACAAGGACAGATTCAAATACAGGTACCTTCTCCTCCAATGAGAACTCCCTCTCAAACTCCCCTGTTTGCCGCCGCTGCTCGCAGCTGTACCGCTGCCTGGCTTGGCGGCCGCTTTTATGAGCCCCTTAATCAGCCAGGCCCCGCCCCCTACTCAGGGCTCGGCGTCGTCCCAGCCCGCAGCCCCTGCCGGCCCCTACAAACAAACACACACACACACACACACACGGACAGATGCAAATACAGGTACCTTCTCCTCCAATGAGAACTCCCTCTCAAACTCCCCTGTTTGCCGCCGCTGCTCGCAGCTGTACCAATGCCTGGCTGGGCGGCCGCTTTTATGGGCCCCTTAATCAGCCAGGCCCCGCCCCCTACTCAGGGCTCGGCGTCGTCCCAGCCCCCAGCCCCTGCCGGCCCCTACAAACAAACACACACACACACACAAGGACAGATGCAAATACAGGTACCTTCTCCTCCAATGAGAACTCCCTCTCAAACTCCCCTGTTTGCCCCCGCTGCTCGCAGCTGTACCGCTGCCTGGCTGGGCAACCGCTTTTATGGGCCCCTTAATCAGCCAGGCCCCGCCCCCTACTCAGGGCTCGGCGTCGTCCCAGCCCCCAGCCCCTGCCGGCCCCTACAAACAAACACACACACACACACACAAGGACAGATGCAAATACAGGTACCTTCTCCTCCAATGAGAACTCCCTCTCAAACTCCCCTGTTTGCCGCCGCTGCTCGCAGCTGTACTGCTGCCTGGCTGGGCGGCCGCTTTTCTGGGCCCCTTAATCAGCCAGGCCCCGCCCCCTACTCAGGACTCGGCGTCGTCCCAGCCCCCAGCCCCTGCCGGCCCCTACAAACAAACACACACACACACACAAAAGGAGATATGCAAATACAGGTACCTTCTCCTCCAATGAGAACTCCCTCTCAAACTCCCCTGTTTGCCGCCGCTGCTCGCAGCTGTACCGCTGCCTGGCTGGGCAACCGCTTTTCTGTGCCCCTTAATCAGCCAGGCCCCGCCCCCTACTCAGGGCTCGGCGTCGTCCCAGCCCCCAGCCCCTGCCGGCCCCTACAAACAAACACACACGCGCACACACACACACACACACACACACACACAAGGACAGATGCAAATACAGGTACCTTCTCCTCCAATGAGAACTCCCTCTCAAACTCCCCTGTTTGCCGCCGCTGCTCGCAGCTGTACCAATGCCTGGCTGGGCGGCCGCTTTTATGGGCCCCTTAATCAGTCAGGCCCCGCCCCCTACTCAGGGCTCGGCGTCGTCCCAGCCACAGCCCCTGCCGGCCCCTACAAACAAACACACACACACACACACACACACAAGGACAGATGCAAATACAGGTACCTTCTCCTCCAATGAGAACTCCCTCTCAAACTCCCCTGTTTGCTGCCGCTGCTCGCAGCTGTACCGCTGCCTGGCTGGGCGGCCGCTTTTATGGGCCCCTTAATCAGCCAGGCCCCGCCCCCTACTCAGGGCTCGGCGTCGTCCCAGCCCCCAGCCCCTGCCGGCCCCTACAAACAAACACACAAACACACAAAAGGACAGATGCAAATACAGGTACCTTCTCCTCCAATGAGAACTCCCTCTCATACTCCCCTGTTTGCCGCCGCTGCTCGCAGCTGTACCGCTGCCTGGCTGGGCGGCCGCTTTTCTGGGCCCCTTAATCAGCCAGGCCCCGCCCCCTACTCAGGGCTCGGCGTCGTCCCAGCCCCCAGCCCCTGCCGGCCCCTACAAACAAACAAACACACACACACACACACACACACACACACACACACACAAGGACAGATGCAAATACAGGTACCTTCTCCTCCAATGAGAACTCCCTCTCAAACTCCCCTTTTGCCCCCGCTGCTCGCAGCTGTACCGCTGCCTGGCTGGGCAACCGCTTTTATGGGCCCCTTAATCAGCCAGGCCCCGCCCCCTACTCAGGGCTCGGCGTCGTCCCAGCCCCCATCCCCTGCCGGCCCCTACAAACAAACACACACACACACACACACAAGGACAGATGCAAATACAGGTACCTTCTCCTCCAATGATATCTCCCTCTCAAACTCCCCTGTTTGCCGCCGCTGCTCGCAGCTGTACCGCTGCCTGGCTGGGCGGCCGCTTTTCTGGGC
>NW_027053855.1:0-20375 GCF_011386835.1 Chrysemys picta bellii | reverse complement strand
ACCACGGTCAATAAGAGCAGCTCAAAAGATCATTTTCGCTGAGCCCAGCCCTGCACAGATTTCCAGCTTAGGTTTGCATTTTCAGCAAAAGTTCTTGTTGATTATTTTTTCCCAACCCCCTTCTGCCTCTATAATAGCCAGCCACCCCGTCAGTCACATCCTGGGGCGCTCCAGGGACAGCGTACGTGCGTGTATGTGTACGTCTGTATATATCTGTATGTGTACATGTGTGTACGTGTATGTACACATGAGTGTGTGCACATGTGAGTGTGCGTGTGTATGTGTGTACATGTGCCCCAGTCAGATGTATACATCTGGATTTCCTTTGAAAGAATTTTCAAATTGAGCTGATGAAGTGCAATGGCAAAGCACCCAATTCCTCTGCCCCCCAACTGCCTTCGCTGCTTTAACGTACAACCTGCTCCGCTGACACCTCTGACTCCTGAAAGCCCTAACGCTCCAGGGGAGCAGGCCGTGCCCTGCCCTGCCCTGGCTGCCCCGGGTGTTACCTCGGAGGGAATCGTTCCAGATTCCAATGGGTGGCAGGTCCAGGGAAGAGCCTTATCTGGGGGGAGGCTGTACCAGACCCGCCCGACCCAGGCAGGCTCCCAGGTACTCTCTGCTCGGGGCTGATAAGGCTCCTTAGCAGTTTCTCTCCAAACAAATTCCAGTTCAAGACACCTGGGAGCTCCACAGCAGGGCAGCATCCCCAGAGCGCAGCAGGGCGGGGTTAGGGGGAGCAGTCGGTAGCAGCACCTGCCCCTCGTACGGCAGGAGCGAGAAGTGCCAGCCTCTCTGCACAGAGCAGCAGCGTTCAGCCTGGGCCAGACGTGCTGCGGTGATGGGTAAGAGCGGGCTTGGAGAGCCAGAGGGTCTGTGGGGCAGCGCTGGGCCCTTCTGCTCCGCACTAGGGACGGGTGGGCGTGTTCAGCTGGGATTGGAACCCACCAGCACTTGTGGGTGCGAATGTGGGGCTGGAACTCAACGTGGGGCGCTCCCACCTCGCCCGGGGGCGACTAGGGGGAAGGGCAGAGAGACACCTGGGCTGAGACCCCAGCTCCAGGGAGACAGTCACCCCGGCCCAGCCGGGTTAAATTGCCCAGCTGTGTCACAGCCCCCCCATCCCCGAGGGGTTCCCCCCCCGGTATGTCACAGCAGGGTAATGTGCGTACTGAATGGCAGGGGAGACTGGCTGGGAGAGGCCTTTGGGGGTGGAGGAAGCAGCACTAAGGTACATGCCAACCTCCCTACAGAGGAGGGGCCGTGCCCCGCAGGTGTGGGGCAGGGAGCTGGGACACTGCGCGGTGGGTCATTGTCTGGCCCAGGCCCTTCCTAGCCGGAGGCCGAGGCATTTTCTTCAGGTCACCTTCTGCTGCAGCTTGGCCACGGGCCCCCATAGCCACTAGCCCAGCCAGGGATCCCAAGTGGGGATTGTCACGGCTGGCTCCTCCCTGCCGCCAGCAGCTCTTCACTGCCAGGGAATTCCTGAAATCCTGTGTGCCCCTCCCCCACCCACCTCCTGGGGCTGTGAGTGCCCCCCCCGGACATCCCCCCCCAAGCTCTGAGTGCCCCTGGCCAGTCCGTCCCCTCAGTCCCCCCCACTTCCTGGGGCTCTCAGTGCCCTCAGCCAGTCCCCCTCCCACACCCCGGGGCTGAGTGAACTTGGCCAACCCCCGTCCCTTCAGGAGGAATTCCCAGTACCCACCCAGCCCCCACACCTCAGGGTTCCCCTCTCTGCGGCTCTGTGGCCATACCCCCACCAGGCCAATTCAACCAATTCCCCTGAATCGGGCCCCGGGCCCAAGCCCTGGTACGGTGTACCGGCAAGAGCCTGTGCGCTGTACCAGGGTGGCCCGGCTTCCCCAGGGGGCAATTTAAAGGACCTAGGGCTCCCAGCAGGGGCCGGAGCCCCAGGCCCTTTAAATTGCCACCAGACCCCCACTGCTGGAGCCCTGGGGTAGGGCTGCGGGGCTCTGGGGGCTATTTAAAAAGTCCGGGGCTCCCGCTGCCTCTACCGTCCCGGCCCTTTAAATAGCCACTGGAGCCCTGCTGCTTCCCCAGGGCTCCCGCGGCTATTTAAAGGGCCGGGGCGGTAGAAGCAGGGGAGCCCTGGGCCCTTTAAATAGCCCACAGAGCCCTGGGATAGCGGGGGGCTCGGGGGCTATTTAAAGGGCCGGGGCTCAAGCTGCCTCTGCTGCACCCCGTCCCCGCACCAGCCCCGCACCCCCTGCCCTGCCCGCAGCCAGCCCCGTCTCCAGCCAGCCCTGCACCCCCTGTCCGCAGCCAGCCCCTGCTGCACCCCTGCCCTACCTCCAGCCCCGCCCCCCTGTTCTGCCCGCACCAACCCCGCCCCCCTGCTCTGCCTGCAGCCAGCCCCGCCCCCCCGTTCTGCCCGCACCAGCCCCGCCCCCTGCCCTGCCTGCAGCCAGCCCTGCACCCCCTGCCCACAGCCAGCCTCTGCCGCACCCCCTGCCCTGTCTCCAGGCAACCCCTGCCGCACCCCCCTGCGGCCCTGCCCAAAGCCAGCCAGCCCCACACACCCCTGTCTCCGGCCAGCCCCGCACCCCTTGCCGTGTCTGCAGCCAGACCCTACCTCCAGTGAGCCCCTGCCCTGCCTCCAGCCAGCCCCATGTCCACTGGTGCCCTGCAGTTCCCAGGGCAGTAACCCTGCACACCTGCTTCAATGAGGGGGGCAGGGAGCAGCTGAGACCCACACATGTGCACACCACTAGGGTGACCAGACAGCAAGTGTGAAAAATCGGGACAGGGGGTGGGGGATAATAGGATCCTATAAGAAAAAGACCCCAAAATCGGGGCTGTCCCTATAAAATCAGGACAGCTGGTCACCCTAGCACACCCCCAGGGAGTGGCGGGGACCCACACACGTGAAACGGAGCTCATTAATAACCGATCAACAGCATATATGATGCAATGTACATAATATATAATTTTATTATTTATATAGTTATGAAAAGTAAATAATACATGGAAGAAATGAAAGGCTTTTTTTTTTTTTTTACATTATTATTTTTTTTTTTTTGTTAGTCATCCCTGCCTGGGCCCCGCCAAAAATGTTCGATTTGGGCCCCGCCCTTCCTAAAGCCGGCCCTGCTGGAGAGAACAGGAGGATTCAGTCAGCAGGGGCTGCCGATCCGTCCCATTCACCAGGGCTGCCATCCTGCGGCTTCAGCATTCATGGCTGGGGTGACTTGGGGAAAGGTCTCAACCTCCCCACATCCCACTTCACTGCTGCCAGAATCCCTCCTGCCCCCCCCCTGCTACAGTCCCCTCCCTACCCAACCTGGGTGGGGCTGGAGGAGAGGGGTCTGAGAACTTGAGCTGTGGATTGGAGGTGGAACAGCTGTCAGGGGCACTGAGGGGGAGGTGGCAGGAGCTCCACGTACAAGGACGGGGGTTGCCACTGGAGGTCACTAGGAAGGACAACAAGACTCCATCCTGGGGGTCAGGAGGGGGAATCCATCCCTCAGAGGTGGGCAGGGGCTGGGTGGAAATGCTGCTGGTTCCAGGGGTCGTTAATCCCCCCTGATTCCTCAGAGGCGTCTGAGTCTCAGACAGGTTCTCGTTCCCTTGCAGCAGGAGGACGTCACGGCCAATGTGATGCGCCAGCTCCGTATCATGCGGCACTTGCGCCAGGTGCCCGAGGCGCTGCAGGGCCTGTGCCTCTGAGGCCACCAGCAACTCCCGCTCCCTGCTGCAGGTACTGCTCTGGCTCTCTGTAAATGGGGAGCTAGTGGAAGGAGAAATGGAGCCCCCTGGCACTCACAGAAACCCTCTCCCCTCTCTGTGGAGCAGGGTCCTTTCCTCTGCCCCCAAATTCCTTCATCTGGGACAGGAGCTCTTTCCCTCACACCCATTCCCCTCCCCACTTTCCTTGATCTACCCCCATCCCATTCCCCCTGCGCCCAGACAGAGCTCTGCCTGCCCCATATGGTGCAGAAAGGCCGTTGTGTCAGGGCCCCACCCCTAGCCCCACTGAAGCTCGGAAAGCTCCACTTTTGAGGAGGTGGGGGTGGGACAGAGGCTCAGGGCTAGCTTCACCTCCTGCCCTTTATTCTCCCCTTGGCCCTTCTATGGGGTCTCTGGGTGTGAAATGAATCGGAGCCTCATTCCCAGCTGTCTTCCAGGCCCTGGGATCTGGCACAGCCTCCCAGACGGGCACAGCCTGCAGCTGAGCCACGTCAGGGAGCAGTGGGGATAGGTCACCTCGTCCCATTCAAGCAAGCAATGCTGGGTGTCAGAGAGGCTTAGATGGGAGACCCTGCTCTCTCATGGAGGTAAGAGCCATTTACTCCTTGGGGCGTGTGGGTCTCTTGGGGGAGAAATGGGATCCTCGATGCACAGCCTGGCTGGGAGCTTCCCCTGTCCCTGGCTCCCAGTGACAGCGATGAGATGAGGAGGGATGAAGCTTGGAGAAGAATAGAACTTGCCCCCGCGTGGGCCAGGTTCTAAGGAGGAGGGTATATAATGGGGGGCTTGGCCTGTGGGCTATAAAGCCTGGAGCTAGGCCAAATGGATTACAGAGTGAGCTCCAGCTGAGGGGAAACCAGGGGAAACCGCAACAAAGGTACAGGAGCAGGCCTAGCTGTTCGGCACAGGGCCTTGGGGCAGAACCTAGAATCCAGGGTAGGACTGGTTCTCCCACGGTCTCTAAGGAAGGGAATGTACAGGGCCATAGAAAGGGCTACCAAGGCCAGCAAGGGCAGGCCGAGCCAAAGTCAGGCTGAGGAAAAGCCCCCAAGGGACAGAGGATCTTGTTTCAGTTAAAGACATTTTTTGACTTTTCGTTTGGGATGAGCGCGACCCAGGAAGGAGTGGACTAAAAGATGGTCGCCTGGCCGAAGGGCTGAGTTCCCAGCCCAAAACCTGCTGGCGGGCGTGCTAGCCCAAGAAATCTGTGACCCCAGGCCTTGAAGGAAGGGGCACCTATCGGTGAGTGAACTCTGTTACAAGCCTGCTTCCATTGTGGAAACAGCCTGGTATTGGAGAGTGGTGGGGATGGCCTGTGGGCGAGGATGGCTGGAGGGGTCATACAGGAGGGGCAGCAGCGTCCAGTGAGGAGATCAGGGAACGGGTTGTCTGCAGTCCTGCCACTGAGCGGTAACGTGATCCTGGCCAGGTCACTCTCCCACCTGGTGCCTCACTTTCTCTGTCTTTGAAATGGGGATCATCCCGACCCACATTAAGAAAGGGTTTGATCCTCTGCTCTTGCTTCCCAAATCCCTGCCCTCCTTGCCCCACACAGGCCTCTGCCCTGTTGCTCAAACTCCCATGCACATGTTAGTGCCTGTGTCACCCCCGCAACTGCAAAGTCTCATGTACAGTCTCCTGCCAGCAAACTGAAGCTGCCACTAGATCCAGAATAGGAATCGCAGTTCCTGTGCGCTGCCCTGAATGGAGTCTAGACCCTGGGTATGGGGAAGACCAACGCTCACATCCAGGTAGATCATCAACCTACTCCTCTGTCCCAGGAGCAGGAAGGCCTCTGGTTCGTGCTCCCTTCGGTAGCTGGAGCTGCTGAGTTGGGAGTGTGGTGGGCAGAGATGGGAACAGGCCATAGGATGAATCAAGTGTCAGGGGGAGACTCCCTGTGTGTGGGAGATGATGTTGCCCCTCTGTGGGGAATCCCTTCCTTGCAGATGCTGGGCTTTAGGTGCTGGACTCTGCCAGGAAGCCCAGCTCCCATCCCTAGCAGCTTGGCTGTTCCCTACACTGCTGTGCACCAGGCCCTCTGCAGAGATGTGCTCTGGGCAAGGACTACAGAGCCTGCTGTCATCCTGGCAGGTGTCACCCCAGGTTCCATAATCCTGACCCCTGGTCTCCCTCAGCTGGCAGGCTCTGAGCAAGGCCTGCCCAGAGAACATGGATGACGAGCTCTCGATCCTGCTGACAGCACCCCCCAGCACAGACAAACTCCAGCACATCTTGGAGGTGAGCAGAATGGGGAGGGGCCGCAGGGGTTTTACCTTAGCCCTGGGGACTCCTAGAAAGAAGAGACTGGAAAATCCATGTTTCTATTGGATCCTTCCGAGTATGCATTCGTGATATAAACTCACTGGGTGACCTTGGGGTAACTCACTTCCCCCTTACGGCATCAGTCTTCTCCACTATCAAATCTACACTGGGGAAAAAGGACAGAAGCCCCGACAACCACCTTCACCTCTGGGTGTCTGGTCCTGGGAGCCGAAACCAACTGGACTATCTGCCCCATCTCTTAAACTGTCCTGTCTTTCCCGCCTAGGGCTTTGTCCTTAGTGCTCAGCCTGGCCCCTTCCCAGCTTGTCCCTGACCTTTAAAGGACTCTCCAAGCCCCTCCCATGCCTGCTTCCCTTGGGGTCTCTCTCCTGGCTGAGCACAGGCTGCCCTTCTATCTCTCAGCAGGCCTGGGTCCTAGTCACAGGCTGCGTCTTGTCATGTGACCCCCACACTTATTCCCTTCACCCTAGGGAGCTGCATCACCTGGGCCAGGTGCAGTTGAGCTCCAACCCCTTTCCTGGCCATCTCACCCTGGGACAGGTTGAAACTGGTAACCTGTGGGTAACAGTAACTGGTTGCTCGCAAAGGTGCTGAAGACACAATGGAAGAGGAAATCCTTTGGCCTGGATTGAAATTATTCCAACTGAAAGTGAATGAGAGAAAATAGGTCCAGAGTTCTCTTCCTAGCAGCAGAAAATGTAGCGATTGATAGAAGTTCAGGTCAGAAAGGACCATTATGTGCATCTAGTCGCCCCTCCTGTATAACTCAGGGCCTAGAATGTAACCAAGTGGTTCCTTCAGCCAACCATAGCATGGGACTGAGCCAGAGCACGTCTTTCGGAACGACATACGCATGCAGGAGAGCCAGCTGGCTACCAGAAAATCTCTCTTCTGCAGTGACGTGGGGTTAAGGGACATGGCGGAAAAGACATGGCGGCTGTGACTAAACTTAGAGCAGGGTGGGAAACGGAGACTCAGTTGGGACCTGTCTACACTACAGGTCTGTCGTGCGTTTGTAATCTGCTGACCGCCACATGTTGTTCAGAGCCTATGGACAACACAGCTCCTGAAGTGTGTTTGTTCTGTGCTTATCCCCTATGTACCAGCAGGGCTGGACGGCATTTCTCCCAATGCAAGGTCCTATACGTGGCAACAAGGCACGCCGGCCACACCTCCAGAATGGGGACGTGGATCCAGGAAAGCAGTGACTCTGAAAAGGATTTAGGGGCCAGAGTGGAGAAGCCACTCAACATGAGCTCCCAGTGTGATGCTGTGGTGAACAGGGCTAAAGCCATCATTAGACGAAGGAGAAGAGCCGTGAGTAGGATAGGGAGGTGACACAGCAGCAGTGAGACTGCTATTGGAATACTGCCTCCAGTCTTGGTGTCCTCCTTTGAAAAAGATGGTCCTAGAAATTGGAGCTGGGGCAGCAAAGAGCCACCAAATGTTCTGAGGGCTGGAGAAAAATGCCTTCTAGTGAGCTATTGAAAGAGCTCAACCTGTTTAGCTTATCAAAAGAAGATTGAAAGGTGACTTCACTGAAGTGTTGAAATGCCTTAATGGAGAGAAAATATTGGGTATTAAAGGGCTCTTTAATCGAGCAGAGAAAGGCAGAACAAGACCCAATGGCTGGAAGGTGAAAAGAGACAAATTCCTTTGACAAATAAGGCACAAATATTCAACAGCGAGGACGATTGAACCCAGGAAGAAGCTACCATGGAAAGTGGTGGATTCTCCATCTCTTGATGTCATTTAATAAAGACTAGATGCCTTTCCGGAATGTGTTTGCCCCAAAAGTAGCTATTGTGGTAGACAGGAGGCCTGTGATATGCAGGGGGTCAGATTAGATGCTCTAACGGTCTCTGCTGCCCATAAAGTCTACTCATTTCTGAGAAACCGAGTGTAGCATTGGGAGCAGCCTCTGTTTTTTAAACAATCAGTTTGTCAGCACCTGCAGGACAATTTGGTTCTTAGGACTAGTGAGCATGGACTTGTCAAGAACAAATCATTCCAGACCAATCCTAGCTCCTTCTTTGGCAGGGTTAGGGGCCTAGTGGAGGTGGGTAAACAGTAGATGTGATCTATCTTGGTGTTAATAAGGCTTTTGACACAGTCCCATAGGACATTCTCACAAGCAAACAGATGCTGCTTAGCACTGTCAGAGCAGCTTTTGCTGGGGGATTCTCCCAGCACTTTCCAATAGTGGGAAAATATGAAATCCCCATTTGACTGCTGGGGACAGAGCCTAGAGGGGGCAGCAACTTACCTCAAGTCCCACAGGTCAATAGGAAACCAGCAATGGAACCCAGGAGTCCTGACTCCCAGTTCCCTGCTCCAATCACTCCAGCGGAGCACACTCCCTCTCAAAGCAGGGGGACCGGACACGAGGGCCTGGTTGTAATTGCCAGCTGTGGGAGGGAGTGTGCAGCAGTGGTTAGTGAAGGGGCCTGGAAATAAGGACTGCTGGGTCTATTGGAGAGTGTCACTAGGAGCAGTGCATAAGATGAGGTGTCCTATCATGTTTACTCAGATCAGATTAGGACATAATAGAATGGCTGAAATAGTTTATTTTATTTGTATTGTATTATTTTGCAATTGTTAAGAGCAGCAACTACTTAGCTCAGACTGAAGCATCTTATCTAATTTTTGAGATCTAAGTGTCTCCTCTTTGAGTGCCACGAGACAATTTAACACATTGTGACAAAGAATTTTCATTGCCACTTGTTATGATTTCAAGAAACAAACTGGTTTAGTTTGAATAGGATTTTCGGTCAGAAACGGTTTCAATGAAATTTCCCCAGCATTTCGATTCCTGGGCTCTATCTCTGCCTTTCGGGGTGGGGGGTGGGTTGCTGTCTGTTAGAACAGGAGTCTGATTTGGATAGGGATAGAGACCTCTTCAATGTTTTTAATGAAGTAAATACTAATGGGAATTGTGTGATCATGGGAGACTTTAACTTCCCAGATATAGACTGGAGGACAAGTGCTAGTAATATAATAGGGCTCAGATTTTCCTAGATGTGATAGCTGATGGATTCCTTCACCAAGTAGTTGCTGAACCAACAAGAGGGGATGCCATTTTAGATTTGGTTTTGGTGAGTAGTGAGGATCTCTTAGAAGAAATGGTTGTAGGGGACAGCCTTGGTTTGAGCGATCATGAGCTAATTCAGTTTAAACTAAATGGAAGGGTAAACAAAAATAGATCTGTGACTAGGGGTTTTTTTTTCAAAAGGGCTAACTTTAAAAAGTTAAGGAAATTAGTTAGGGAAGTGGATTGGACTGAAGGACTTGTGGAACAGATGGATCAGACTGAACAGGTTCCAAACCTCTCGGAGGCTCCTACCTTCTAAACAGGGACATCTGTTTTCTAGTGAAAACAGGAAAAAGAAAGGAGAAAACTCAAAAGAGGTTCCTCCTGGCGCTCACGTATGTGACCCCTAATACTCTCTCAGTCCTCAAAGAGAGACCTCGAGAAGGAGACTTGCTGAAGGAAAGCTACAGGGGACTCAGAGGTTTCCCTGGCCCTGCGCCCCTGTCCTGCCTGGCTCATGTCAGCATCTCTCTGTGAGGTTACCACCTCCCCAGCACCTTTGACCAATAGGCTGAGGTCCTGCAAAAGGCCTTTGTGATGTCACTGCCACACCCACCCCTCCCCTGCAGTGTTAATGTCCTGCCACAGGCCAGACCCTTTGGAGGTTTGAGCTACTCCCTGTGGATCACCCCGCTCAATGAGTGTTCATTCTAGGAAGCAAGCCGGCTAGACAGTAAAACAGCAGAGGCTGCTCCCAATGCTACACTCGGTTTCTCAGAAATGAGTAGACTTTATGGGCAGAAGAGACAGTTAGAGCATCTAATCTGACCCCCTGCATATCACAGGCCTTTCTGCACCATATGGGGCAGGCAGAGCTCTGCCTGGGCGCAGGGGGAATGGGATGGGGGTAGATCAAGGAAAGTGGGGAGGGGAATGGGTGTGAGGGAAAGAGCTCCTGTCCCAGATGAAGGAATTTGGGGGCAGAGGAAAGGACCCTGCTCCACAGAGAGGGGAGAGAGTTTCTGTGAGTGCCAGGGGGCTCCACTTCCCCTTCCACTAGCTCCCCATTTACAGAGAGCCAGAGCAGTACCTGCAGCAGAGAGCGGGAGTTGCTGGTGGCCTCAGAGGCACAGGCCCTGCAGCGCCTCGGGCACCTGGCGCAAGTGCCGCATGATACGGAGCTGGCGCATCACATTGGCCGTGACGTCCTCCTGCTGCAAGGGAACGAGAACCTGTCTGAGACTCAGACGCCTCCGAGGAATCAGGGGGGATTAACGGCCCCTGGAACCAGCAGCATTTCCACCCAGCCCCTGCCCACCTCTGAGGGATGGATTCCCCCTCCTGACCCCCAGGATGGAGTCTTGTTGTCCTTCCTAGTGACCTCCAGTGGCAACCCCCCTCCTTGTACGGGGAGCTCCTGCCACTTCCCCCTCAGTGCCCCTGACAGCTGTTCCACCTCCAATCCACAGCTCAAGTCCTCAGACCCCTCTCCTCCAGCCCCACCCAGGTTGGGTAGGGAGGGGACTGTAGCGGGGGGGCAGGAGGGATTCTGGCAGCAGTGAAGTGGGATGTGGGGAGGTTGAGACCTTTCCCCAAGTCCCCCCATCCCATTTTCCTTTCCCCAGCCACTAATGCGGAAGCCGCAGGATGGCAGCCCTGGTGAATGGGACGGATCGGCAGCCCCTGCTGACTAGGGTTACCATACGTCCGTTTTTTCCCGGACATGTCCTGCTTTTCGGCAATCAAACCCCCGTCCGGGGGGAATTGCCGAAAAGCCAAACATGTCCGGGAAAATGCCGGCCGGGCACTTCCCTTCCCGCGGCTGCTCTGCTCCGCTCCTCCCCTCTCAGACTTTAAGAGCCGAGCTGCCCGAGCCAGCGCTACTGGCTTCAGTCAGTCCCCCCTGCCTCCGGACCCGGAGGCACGGGCCAGGCACTCCTCCCCGGCTCCAGCTGAGCTGCTCCGCGCCTCCCCTCTCAGACTTTAAGGTTCCAGGTGCTCTGGGGAAGCGCCGGCCGGGGGCGCAGGGTCTGGGGGCTGCCCGGCAAACCGTGAAGCCGGTAGCGCTGGGGCAGCCCTTTCCCCATGGCTGGGAGTGGTAGGGAGGAGGGGGCGGAATTAGGGCGGGGAAGGAGCGGAGTTGGGGCGGGTCTAAGGGTGGGGAAATGGGCGGGGCCAGGGCCCGTGGAAGGTCCTCTTTTTTTATTTATTAGACATGGTAACCCTACTGCTGACTGAATCCTCCTGTTCTCTCCAGAACGGGTCCAGCCTTGCCAGCAGCAGGACAAGCGTCCCCTGCCCATGTGCCTCAGCCCTGCCTGGTCAGACGCCATCACCCGTCAGTCCTTGGCCTCCCAGGCTGCCTGTGATCGGAGCAACTCTGGGTGGTGGCTCGGGTGACACAGACACCAGACCACTAGGAATTGGGTGCGGCCCTGTGGGACAGGAGAGTCTCGCAGAGGGCACTTGGGGGACTCTCCTGCCCTTCCCAAGAGCGATAGCACCCTGTCCTGAGAACATAAGTCTGGGATGAGGCAAAGCTTGTCATTAATTAGTCTGGCTTAAGAGCTGGGTGGAGCTGCTCCGGGGACAAGCTGGCTCGCTCCTGCTCATGTAGGCGAATTCATCTCCCTTCCCAGGAGCACCTGCTCTCCCTTTCATTCCCCACCAGGCTCCTTGTGCCAGGCCCCACAGGATGGGAATGAGGCCTGGGCCCCGCCCCAATCTCCTGAGTCTAATGCAGCTGCTCACCTTGTCCCCCATCACCTGCTGGGTTTCCCCCAGGAGGGAGTAGGTGACAGGGAGAGAGACACACACACATTTGTCCTTCTGGTTGCAGGGCTTGTGTCCTTCCAATCCCATTGGTGGCTGCACAGTGGCAGAGTCCTCGCTGCGTGCCCGGCCCAACAGAATTGCAGGGCGTGGTGTGGAACACAGAAAGAGATAGAGAGACTCATCCTCCAGCCAGGGTCAGTCTGAGAGAAATTGGCTGCGGTCCCAGTCTCACTCTTCTAGCAGGTGCCATTTCCCAGCTGGGTTCCTTACCCCACTGGTGCAGCAGCAGCTGGTAGAGCCGGTAAACCCCCTCCCTGGCCTGCCGGCTGATGTCCTTGGCTGGGTCACTGACAGACAGAGCCAGCTGTGCCATGTGGTGACCCATCCTGGGGAATTCCGCTGAGTTCTAATGGACGGGAGAGAGAGAGGGGACTCCATCAGCATTTTCCTGTCAGCTCCCAGTCCCCCCCGGGCCAGGACTCTCCTTCCCCTCAGCCCCTCTGCAGGAGATGCTAGAGCCAGACCCTTAATTTCCTCTGCCCTCAAGGAAGCCTGGAGCACAGGGCTGTGGGCAGGGCCCTCCATGAGGACTTGCTTCCCCAGCTGCTCCAGGATGACACGGAGGCAGGAACCTGGAGCACAGTCCCCTTAAAAGCCCAGAGTCACCACTTAACTTAGACAAGAAGAACTTGACTCAAGCCAGGCTCACTCTCTGCTCTGACTCTGCCCCCCCGAAGAGGAACACTCCTAACCCACAGCCCCTGCAGCAGCAGATCCTACAGCCCGTCGGAGCCAGCCCACCTACCCCTGGAGTCAGGAAGCTGGGGTCAGAGGTCACTTATGTCAAACTCGGGGAGGGTGATGGTGGATCTGAGCAGGGCCGTGCTGCTCTTAACGGCCCTGGCTCTCTCTCGCAGCACCCTGGACACGATCCAGTAGTTAATGTGCTGTGGCGAAAGGAGGCATTGCACTGACTGCCCTGACCAAGGATGCCCACTGGGGGCCCGGCTAGGAGGACTGACTGGAAAATGGATCTAAGAGTGAAGGTAAAATTGCCCCCACCCCTCTCATCGGGCTCACCTCCAAGATGTACTGGAGCCTGTCGGTGTCTGGGGACTCTGCCAGCAGGTTCCCCAGCATGGCGTCCAGGAGGTCTGGCAAGACCCTCGGCAGATCCTGAAAGCAAGGGAGAGCCATGGGTCAGAGTTAGGGAAACTGGGGCTAAACTTGCCACAGGATGGGAAGTGGGGTCTCTGGGAAGCACTGGTGAGACCCCCAAACACATATCCTGGCCTCTCTCATTCACGTCCCACTGCAGGCAATTAGCAAGGATTCATGGCAGGATGACAGCTGGCTCTTCTATCCATGACTTTAGCATGATCTACCTGCACTTGGGCGGTGTCCTTCTCCATGTCCAGGGTGAAGACGGTGTGCAGGGCAGCTCGGAGGAGGTGGGTCTCCAGCTCTGGCTCCACGGCAGGTGTCATGGTGCTGGCAAGAGAGAGGAGCCGGTATTAGACTGTGCAGTGCGGGGATGGGACTGGCACCAACACGCAGGTGAAACTGCAGGGAAATAGGCACAGGCTGGCAAGAAGGGAAACTGAGGCACCGAGCCAGGGAATGACAAGGCCAAGGTTTCTCAGACAGACAGTGGCAGGGCAGGAATAGCACCTGTTCCCTGGACCCTGCTGCCCCTCCTGTATCTGATCCTGGGAGTGAGCCTCTCCCCAAAGCCAACTCCTTCAGGAGCCCATAGCAAAGAGACCCCCCCAGACTGTCCTGGACTCCCTGAGAGGTGCCTCCCCCCAACTGGAGCACCAAGGACCAAAGTGGCAGCATCTAGTGTCAGTGGGGTTCATGTGGCTCAGGCCAAACCCCTGGGCTGGGCACCCGCCCCAATAGCACTGATCGAGGGCCTGGGCCCAGGGTGTTCACATCCCCGCCCTCACCTCTCCCGGAGCCCAGCCTGACTTCTCACCTGGAACAAAGCTGTGGCGTCCATCGGCCTCGCTGCTGCCCGAGTCCCAGGCACTGCTGCTGTCCCATGGGGAGCGGGTCGAGCTGCTGGTGGTGGGACAGGGATCTTCCACCTCCTGCCCTGGGGAGGCTGGAAGGTCCTCAGTGACCGGGCAGGGCGATGCCTCCTGCTGGGAATCAGGGCTGGGCTCCTGGGGCCGCTGCTGCCCACACAACATGCCCCAGAGTCACCCTGTCCGGCTCCCCTCCTGCGCTGGGTCCTGCCTGCCCAGCCGCAGCCTGGCCCAGCTCCATTTCGACCTGGCCTCTCCCACCTCGGCGCCTGCGCTGGGAGCGGGTTTTCTCCGCCAGAAGGCTGGGCACTTCCACCTCCTGGCCTGGCCGGGAGCTCCTTCTCCGCCAGTGGGGACGGAGGAGCCGCTCTGCTCCTGGGGAAGATGGCAGCTGCTTCCCTCAGGCTCTGGGGCCACCTGCAGAGCCTTCTTCCTGAACATCCTCAGGAGCCTGGCCACCCTGGAACCGAGCGGGGAGTGGGCGTGAGTCTGGGGTCAAGGCAGCCTCTCACTAACCAGCCTGTTTGGTCCCTCCCCATCCCTGCCCCAGCCAGAGCAGCTCCTCCTCCCCCACAGGGGTGCATGTAATGCAATCTACACGCACTGGCAGGAGTTCCTTGCATGATCTGCTTCCTGCTGTTTGGTTCTGGGCTGTTGGAGTACGGGCTTGCAACCATCTGTGCACACATATTATACTAATTGCATCTAGACCACATCTCCCTAGTTTGTTTGTGAGAATGTCCTTATTAACACCAAGATGGATCACATCTACTGTTTACCCACTACCACTAGGCCCGTAACCCTGCCAAAGAAGGAGCTAGGATTGGTTTGGAATGATTTGTTCTTGACAAGTCCATGCTCACTAGTCCTAAGAACCGAATTGTCCTGTAGGTGCTGACAAACTGATTGTTTAATAAGGAGTTCCAGTATCTTTCCAGGTATGTTAATGGATGGGAAGATGTTCTTTTTCAGGGATCTCTGACGAGAACTGGGGCACAGTACTTAGTTTGTTGAGGCCATAAAATGGAGACAGGCACCTCTTCTCTTCTCCCAGCACCCCAGATACCTAAAAGGGTGGGACTCACATCCCTCAATGGGCTTTAAAAAAGACAATGGTTACAATGTGGCCCCAACCATTTCTGGTTTCTGCAGACTAGATGTTTTAGCAAAGTT
Organism: Chrysemys picta bellii; assembly: GCF_011386835.1. NCBI lineage: Eukaryota > Metazoa > Chordata > Testudines > Emydidae > Chrysemys > Chrysemys picta. The sequence goes on along the minus strand of NW_027053855.1, from coordinate 5,372 downwards.
TAGAATTCCTTGGTGCTCAACACCGTGAAACTCCCCTTTCTCCTTCACAAAGGGCTTTAACGCCCCTTATCTCACCCAGGCTCTCGACTGCCCAAAGTTGGAGAATTGTCCCTGTTCCCACTGCAGAGCACCCCCCACGACACACACACAGAGTCCTCCTGGTGGTGGGAGGGGAACAGAGGAAAGGACAGAAGACGTAAGAGATGAAGAGAAAGGAGGGAGGGATGGAGGAAAAGGTAAAAGAAAAAGGACAAACCCTAATGCCCCCAGTGATTCTAAGGGACAAAATCCCAGGTGGGGAATAAAATTCGACCACCTTAAGCTAGTGTTTTCCATGCCTAGAATTCAGCTGGCGCCAGATGCATCAGACTGAACAGGTTCCAAACCTCTCGGAGGCTCTTACCTTCTAAACAGGGACGTCTGTTTTCTAGTAAAATCAGGAAAAAGAAAAGAGAAAACTCAAAAGAGGTTCCTCCTGGCGCTCCTGTACGTGAACCTAAATACTCTCTCAGTCCTCAAAGAGAGATCTCGAGAAGGAGACTTGCTGAAGCAAAGCCACAGGGGTCTCTGAGGTTTCCCTGGCCCTGCGCCCCTGTCCTGCCTGGCTGATGTCAGCGTCTCTCTGTGAGGTCACCACCTCCCCAGCACCTTTGACCAATAGGCTGAAGTCCTGCAAAAGGCCTTTGTGATGTCACTGCCACACCCACTCCTCCCCTGCAGTGTTAATGTCCTGCCACAGGGCAGACACTTTGGAGGTTTGAGCTACACAAAGAGGAGACACTTAGATCTCAAAAATTAGATAAGATGTTTCAGTCTGAGCTAAGTAGTTGCTGCTCTTAACAATTGCAACATAATAAAATACAAATAAAATAGACTATTTCAGCCATTCTATTATGTCATAATCTGATCTGAGTAAACACGATAGGACACCTCATCTTATGCACTGCTCCTAGTGACACTCTCCAATAGATCCCCATCCTCCACCCGCCGGGAGGTAGGTAGGGGCGGATTGTTATCCCTACTTGAAAGAGGGAGAAGCTAAAGCTGAGAAAGGAGAATTGACTTGTCTTAGGTCACACAGCCAGTCCGTGGCAGAGTTGGGAATAGGACCCAAGAGCCCTGATTTTCAAACTAACCATCGGATCTTGAATTTCAGATATTGAATGATCTGAATAAAGTGCTCTCAAGTGAGTTCCAGACCAGCAAGAGTTCATAGTAATTATTCAGCAAGTATTTTAGGAGAACTGGAATGGTAGAGAAAATAATGAACTGCAGAGAAGCAGCAAAATTTGTCGAACATATGACTGGTTATGACTATTTACTTGGTCTTAAAAGAAAACAACAGGGACCTGAGTCTCCTCCCTGTCAATAACCCCCTGCTCAGCCAATCAGGGTAGAGACCGAGGGGCGGGAGGATGAGGGTTCTCACCAGAGAGCCCAAAGGATGGCCCAGGTCACCGCTGGGGATCACTGTCTGAGCACTATTTCAGCCCCACATTTTTCGGTGGACCTCCCACAATGGGAGTTGTAGAGCACCCCCCACGACACACACACCCATCCTGGTGGTGGGAGGGGAACAGGGAAAGGACAAAAGAAGTAAGAGATGAAGAGAAAGGAGGGAGGGATGGAGGAAAAGGTAAAAGAAAAAGGACAAACCTTAATGTCCCCAGAGATTCTAAGGGACAAAATCCCAGGTGGGGAATAAAATGTGACCACCTTAAGCTAGTGTTTTCCATGCCTAAAATTCAGCTGGCGCCAGATGCAGCAGAGTGAACAGGTTCCAAACCTCTCGGAGGCTCTTACCTTCTAAACAGGGACGTCAGTTTTCTAGTGAAATCAGGAAAAAGAAAGGAGAAAACTCAAAAGAGGTTCCTCCTGGTGGTCACATACATGAACCCAAATACTCTCTCAGACCTCAAAGAGAGACCTCGAGAAGGAGACTTGCTGAAGCAAAGCCACAGGGGTCTCTGAGGTTTCCCTGGCCCTGCGCCCCTGTCGTGCCTGGCTGATGTCAGCATCCCTCTGTGAGGTCACCACCTCCCCAGCACCTTTGGCCAATAGGCTGAGGTCCTGTAAAAGACCTCTGTGATGTCACTGCCACACCCACCCCTCCCCTGCAGTGCTAATGTCCTGCCACAGGGCAGACACTTTGGAGGTTTGAGCTACTCCCTGTGGATCACCCCGCTCAATGAGTGTTCATTCTAGAAAGCAAGCCGGCTAGACCGTAAAACATCACAAGCTGCTCCCAATGCTACACTCGGTTTCTCAGAAATGAGTAGACTTTATGGCCAGAAGAGACAGTTAGAGCATCTAATCTGACCCCCTGCATATCACAGGCCTCCTGTCTACCACAATAGCTACTTTGGGGGCAAACACATTCCGGAAAGGCATCTAGTCTTGATTAATGACATCAAGAGATGGAGAATCCACCACTTTCCTTGGTAGCTTCTTCCTGTATTCAATCATCCTCGCTGTTGAATATTTGTGCCTTATTTGTCATAGGAATTTGTCTCTTTTCACCTTCCAGCCATTGGGTCTTGTTCTGCCTTTCTCTGCTAGACTAGAGAGCCCTTTAATACCCAGTATTTTCTCTCCATTAAGGCATTTCAACACTTCAGTGAAGTCCCCTTCAATCTTCTTTTGATAAGCTAAACAGGTTGAGCTCTTTCAATAGCTCACTAGAAGGCATTTTTCTCCAGCCCTCAGAACATTTGGTGGCTCTTTGCTGCCCCAGCTCCAATTTCTAGGACCATCTTTTTCAAAGGAGGACCCCAAGACTGGAGGCAGTATTCCAATAGCAGTCTCACTTCTGCTGTGTCACCTCCCTATCCTACTCACGGCTCTGCTCCTACGTCTAATGATGGCTTTAGCCCTGTTCACCACAGCATCAGACTGGAGCTCATGTTGAGTGGCTTCTCCACTATGGCCCCTAAATCCTTTTCAGAGTCACTGCTTTCCTGGATCCACGTCCCCATTCTGGAGGTGTGGCCGGCGTGCCTTGTTGCCACGCATAGGACCTTGCATTGGGCTCTGCTCAAACTTGTTTTCTTTGAATGGGTCCAGCTGGCCGAATGAGCCAGATCGCTGTATATCGCTGCCCTCTCCCCATCAGGAATTACCACTCTGCCTGTATTTTGTCACCCCCCAATCTTATCTGCAGTGATTGTATGTTTTCTCCCAATTCATTGATAACAATTATTTTAAAAAATTAGTCCTTGAGAGCTTCTTCAGACCCTTAGTACCCAGGACCTGCTCCCCACATCACAGTGAGAAATGCCGTCCAGCCCTGCTGGTACACAGGGGATAAGCACAGAACAAACTTACCTTTAGGAGCTGTGTTGTCCATAGGCTCTGAACAACATGTGGGGGCCAGCAGATTACAAACGCACGACAGACCTGTAGTGTAGACAGGTCCCAACTGTGTCTCGGTTTCCCACCCTATAAAATGAGGAGAACAAACAAAACCTTGATTAGCTCCATTTGATAGCTGGGGAAACCGAGGCACCCAGCGGTGCAGAGACTCGCTCATGGTCCCAAAGCCAGGAATAGAAAACAGTAGATCTGATAGCCAGGCCTGGGACCTAGCCCCAGTTATCCTGGCCTTGCTGCTCTAAGTTTAGTCACAGCATCCATGTCTTTTCCCCCGTGTCCCTTAACCCCACGTCACTGCAGAAGAGAGATTTTCTGGTAGCCAGCTGGCTCTCCTGCATGTGGATGTCGTTCCAAAAGACGTGCTCTGGCTCAGTCCCATGCTATGGTTGGCTGAAGGAACCACTTGGTCGCATTCTAGGCCCTGAGTTATACAGGAGGGGCGACTAGATGCACATAATGGTCCTTTCTGACCTGAACCTCTATCAATTGCTACATTTTCTGCTGCTAGGAAGAGAACTCTGGACCTATTTTCTCTCATTCACTTTCAGTCGGAATAATTTCAATCCAGGCCAAAGGATTTCCTCTTCCATTGTGTCTTCAGCACCTTTGCGAGCAACCAGTTACTGTTACCCACAGGTTTCCAGTTTCTACCTGTCCCTGGGTGAGATGGCCAGGAAAGGGTTTGGAGCTCAACTGCACCTGGCCCAGGTGATGCAGCTCCCAAGGGCGAAGGGAATAAGTGTGGGGGTCACGTGACAAGACGCAGCCTGTGACTAGGACCCAGGCCTGCTGAGAGATAGAAGGGCAGCCTGTGCTCAGCCAGGAGAGAGACCCCAAGGGGAGCAGGCATGGGAAGGGCTTGGAGAGTCCTTTAAAGGTCAGGGAAAAGCTGGGAAGGGGCCAGGCTGAGCACTAAGGACAAGGCCCTAGGAGGGAAAGACAGGGCAGTTTAGGAGATGGGGAAGATAGTCCAGTTGGTTTCGGCTCCCAGGACCAGACACCCAGAGGTGAAGGTGATTGTCGGGGCTTCGGTCCTTCTTCCCCAGTGTAGATTTGATAGTGGAGAAGACTGATGCCGTAAGGGGGAAGTGAGTTACCCCAAGGTCACCCAGTGAGTTTATATCACAAATGCATACTCGGAAGGATCCAATAGAAACATGGATTTTCCAGTCTCTTCTTTCTAGGAGTCCCCAGGGCTAAGGTAAAACCCCTGCGGCCCCTCCCCATTCTGCTCACCTCCAAGATGTGCTGGAGTTTGTCTGTGCTGGGGGGTGCTGTCAGCAGGATCGAGAGCTCGTCATCCATGTTCTCTGGGCAGGCCTTGCCGTGAGCACCCCCATGACCCCAGCCCACACCCCCAGACCTCTGCCCTGACTCCTGCACCCCCCACACATATCCAGTCCCCCCACACCCCATGCCCTGACTCCTGCACCCCCTCACAAACCATCCCGATGTGTAGAAAGAATAGTAAATATGGCAGGCGACCAGCTTGGCTTAACAGTGAAATCCTTGATGATCTAAAACACAAAAAAGAGGCTTACAAGAAGTGGAAGATGGAACAAATGACCAGGGAGAAGTATAAAAATATTGCTCAGGCATGCAGGAGTGAAGTCAGGAAGCCCAAATCACACTTGGAGTTGCAGCTAGCAAAAGATATTAAGAGTAACAAAAAGGGTTTCTTCATTTATGTTAGCAACAAGAAGAAGGTCAAGGAAAGTGTGGGCCCCTTACTGAATGTGGGAGGCAACCTAGTGACCGAGGATGTGGAAAAAGCTAATGTAGTCAATGCTTTTTTTGCCTCAGTTTTCACAGACAAGGTCAGCACCCAGACTACTGCACTGGGCAGCCCAGTATGGGGAAGAGGTGACCAGTGCTGTGTGGAGAAAGAAGTGGTTCGGGACTATTTAGAAAAACTGGACGAGCACAAGTCCATGGGGCCAGAGGTGCTGCATCCGAGGGTGCTAAAGGAGTTGGTGGATGTGATTGCAGAGCCATTGGCC
>NW_027053854.1:10000-15000 GCF_011386835.1 Chrysemys picta bellii | reverse complement strand
GGTGCCCGGGAGGGGACTCTGAAAATTTTTCAGCCCTTTCGACTCGGGGTTGACCTGGTGGCCGAGAGGGGACTCGCACGGCAGGCAAGCCGCCCTGGGCTGACCCTCCCCGGCCGCAGCGAGGGACTGCCTCCCGGCCGACAGGATCGGGCCCCTGGAAGTCTGGGGGGGGGGGAAATCGCCCCACGCCTCCGAGGAGGGCTGCCCGGGCGGGCCTGGCCCCGGAGCTCGAAAAAAAAAAAAAGGATCGGGCCCACTAGAGACATGGACCAGGCCGCCCTGGGCTCACCCTCCCCGGCCGCAGCGAGGGACTGCCTCCCGGCCGACTGGATCGGGCCCCTGGAAGTCTGGAAAAAAGACTGGAACCTGACGCCTCCGAGGAGGGGGCGCCCAGGGAAGGAGGGAGATCCGGGTTGACCTGGTGACCGGACGGGAAAGAGGCCACCGGGCGTCCCCCCCCTTAAAACCTAGGGGTTGACCTGGTGGCCGGAAAGCGAACCGGCCAGCAGGTGAACCCTTTCGATTCCACGGGTTGACCTGGTGCCCGGGAAGCGAACCGGCCAGCAGGTGAACCCGTTCGATTCCACGGGTTGACCTGGTGCCCGGGAGGGGACTCTGAAAATTTTTCAGCCCTTTCGACTCGGGGTTGACCTGGTGGCCGAGAGGGGACTCGCACGGCAGGCAAGCCGCCCTGGGCTCACCCTCCCCGGCCGCAGCGAGGGACTGCCACCCGGCCGACTGGATCGGGCCCCTGGAAGTCTGGAAAAAAGAATGGAACCTGACGCCTCCGAGGAGGGGGCGCCCAGGGAAGGAGGGAGATCCGGGTTGACCTGGTGACCGGACGGGAAAGAGGCCACCGGGCGTCCCCCCCCCTTAAAACCTAGGGGTTGACCTGGTGGCCGGAAAGCGAACCGGCCAGCAGGTGAACCCTTTCGATTCCACGGGTTGACCTGGTGGCCGGAAAGCGAACCGGCCAGCAGGTGAACCCGTTCGATTCCACGGGTTGACCTGGTGCCCGGGAGGGGACTCTGAAAATTTTTCAGCCCTTTCGACTCGGGGTTGACCTGGTGGCCGAGAGGGGACTCGCACGGCAGGCAAGCCGCCCTGGGCTGACCCTCCCCGGCCGCAGCGAGGGACTGCCTCCCGGCCGACAGGATCGGGCCCCTGGAAGTCTGGGGGCGGGGGGAAATCGCCCCACGCCTCCGAGGAGGGCTGCCCGGGCGGGCCTGGCCCCGGAGCTCGAAAAAAAAAAAAAGGATCGGGCCCACTAGAGACATGGACCAGGCCGCCCTGGGCTCACCCTCCCCGGCCGCAGCGAGGGACTGCCTCCCGGCCGACTGGATCGGGCCCCTGGAAGTCTGGAAAAAAGACTGGAACCTGACGCCTCCGAGGAGGGGGCGCCCAGGGAAGGAGGGAGATCCGGGTTGACCTGGTGACCGGACGGGAAAGAGGCCACCGGGCGTCCCCCCCCTTAAAACCTAGGGGTTGACCTGGTGGCCGGAAAGCGAACCGGCCAGCAGGTGAACCCTTTCGATTCCACGGGTTGACCTGGTGCCCGGGAAGCGAACCGGCCAGCAGGTGAACCCGTTCGATTCCACGGGTTGACCTGGTGCCCGGGAGGGGACTCTGAAAATTTTTCAGCCCTTTCGACTCGGGGTTGACCTGGTGGCCGAGAGGGGACTCGCACGGCAGGCAAGCCGCCCTGGGCTCACCCTCCCCGGCCGCAGCGAGGGACTGCCACCCGGCCGACTGGATCGGGCCCCTGGAAGTCTGGAAAAAAGAATGGAACCTGACGCCTCCGAGGAGGGGGCGCCCAGGGAAGGAGGGAGATCCGGGTTGACCTGGTGACCGGACGGGAAAGAGGCCACCGGGCGTCCCCCCCCCTTAAAACCTAGGGGTTGACCTGGTGGCCGGAAAGCGAACCGGCCAGCAGGTGAACCCTTTCGATTCCACGGGTTGACCTGGTGGCCGGAAAGCGAACCGGCCAGCAGGTGAACCCGTTCGATTCCACGGGTTGACCTGGTGCCCGGGAGGGGACTCAGAAAATTTTTCAGCCCTTTCGACTCGGGGTTGACCTGGTGGCCGAGAGGGGACTCGCACGGCAGGCAAGCCGCCCTGGGCTGACCCTCCCCGGCCGCAGCGAGGGACTGCCTCCCGGCCGACAGGATCGGGCCCCTGGAAGTCTGGGGGCGGGGGGAAATCGCCCCACGCCTCCGAGGAGGGCTGCCCGGGCGGGCCTGGCCCCGGAGCTCGAAAAAAAAAAAAAGGATCGGGCCCACTAGAGACATGGACCAGGCCGCCCTGGGCTCACCCTCCCCGGCCGCAGCGAGGGACTGCCTCCCGGCCGACTGGATCGGGCCCCTGGAAGTCTGGGGGGGGGGGGGGGAATGGAACCTGACGCCTCCGAGGAGGGGACGCCCAGGGAAGGAGGGAGATCCGGGTTGACCTGGTGACCGGACGGGAAAGAGGCCACCGGGCGTGCCCCCGTTAAAACCCCTAGGGGTTGACCTGGTGGCCGGAAAGCAAACCGGCCAGCAGGTGAACCCTTTCGATTCCACGGGTTGACCTGGTGCCCGGGAAGCGAACCGGCCAGCAGGTGAACCCGTCCGATTCCACGGGTTGACCTGGTGCCCGGGAGGGGACTCTGAAAATTTTTCAGCCCTTTCGACTCGGGGTTGACCTGGTGGCCGAGAGGGGCCTCGCACGGCAGGCAAGCCGCCCTGGGCTCACCCTCCCCGGCCGCAGCGAGGGACTGCCCCTCCCCACCCCCCGGCTGACAGGATCGGGCGCACTGGAAGTCCGGGACAGTATTTTCCCCGACGCCGGGGAGGGCGGGCGGAGGGGCTCTGGCGGCCAGCCCGGGCCCCGGAGCTCGAAAAGGAAAAAAGGACCGGGCCCGCGAGAGACGGGGGCCCTGCCGCAGGGGGGGGGGCAGTCCGACCGGGGCTCACCGTGCGGCAGGCCCGGGCGTCGGCAGGGGAAAGCGGGCGAGGAGGCGCGGGGCCGGGTGCCTACGGCCATACCGGACCGAACGCCCCCGATCCCGTCCGATCTCGGAAGGTAAACCGTCCCGGGCCTGGCTAGTACTTGGATGGGTGACCGCCTGGGAATCCCAGGTGCCGTAGGCAGCTTTTCCCGGTCCGAGTCAGCTCTCTCTCCTTTTCTGGGGGGGAAGGAGAGGGGGGGACGGGCCGGAAAGCCCCTCGTCGCTCCTGCCGAGTCGGAGGTCGCGGCCGCAGGTCACGGGTCTGGGCGCCTGGGGTCCGGCTCCCCACCCACCCGGCTTCCTCCGCGGAGGACCCCCCCCGGGGCCACCGAAGCCGCTGGGGGAGACCCCGGGCATGGGGCGGACTGGCCCGGACCCTCCCGGCCGCCGGCCCGCAGGTCCGCCCCGAATCCCCCCCCGCGGCCACCCAGGCCAGGCCTGGCCAGGCGGGACGGACGGCGGGTGTCCAGCGCCCAGCGGCTTCCTCCAGCGGGGACCCACGGACCCCAAAGCCGCAGGGGGAGGCCCCGGGCCCGGGACGGACTCGCTCGGACCCCCTGCGCCCGGCCGCCGGCCCGCGGGACCGCCCCGAATCCCCCCGCGGCCACCCAGGCCAGGCCTGGCCAGGCGGGACGGACGGCGGGTGTCCAGCGCCCAGCGGCTTCCTCCAGCGGGGACCCACGGACCCCAAAGCCGCAGGGGGAGGCCCCGGGCCCGGGCCCGACTCGCTCGGCCCCCCCGCCTCCCCTGCGCCCGGCCCCCGGCCCGCGGGACCGCCCCGAATCCCCCCGCGGCCACCCAGGCCAGGCCTGGCCAGGCGGGACGGACGGCGGGTGTCCAGCGCCCAGCGGCTTCCTCCAGCGGGGACCCACGGACCCCAAAGCCGCAGGGGGAGGCCCCGGGCCCGGGCCCGACTCGCTCGGCCCCCCCGCCTCCCCTGCGCCCGGCCCCCGGCCCGCGGGACCGCCCCGAATCCCCCCGCGGCCACCCAGGCCAGGCCTGGCCTGGCGGGACGGACGGCGGGTGTCCAGCTCCCAGTGGCTTCCTCCAGCGGGGACCCACGGACCCCAAAGCCGCAGGGGGAGGCCCCGGGCCCGGGACGGACTCGCTCGGCCCCCCCGCCTCCCCTGCGCCCGGCCCCCGGCCCGCGGGACCGCCCCGAATCCCCCCGCGGCCATCCAGGCCAGGCCTGGCCTGGCGGGCCGGTGTGCGGCTCCCCCGGGCTTCCTCCCCCGACGACCCGCGCCCCCCTGAGCCGCAGGCGGAGACCCCGGCCCCGGGGCGGACCGGCCCGGGCTCGCTCGAGCCCCCTGCGCCCGGCCCGCAGGACCGCCCCCCCGAATCCCCCGGGAGAGGCCCGGCCTGCACGCCACTGACGACCCGCGGCCCCCAAAGTCGCAGGAGGCGCCCCCCCCCGGTTAGCCCCGTCTCGCTCCGCGCCCCCCGCCCCTCGCTGCCGGGACCGGGCGCCGCCCCAGAGTCAGCCGCAGCCGGCCGGCCTGAGAGCTGCCCTCCTGTGGACGACGGTGAGTTTACCTTGATACTAACCGGCCGTCAGCCAGGTCAACCCCATTGCTAGACTGGGGTGGACCTGGTGGCCGAGTGGGGACTTGGAACATTTGACAGCTGCTTCCCGGGGCTTGACCGGTTGTCCTGAACGCCCCCCACCCCCAGCCCCAGCCCCCGGCTCCTGCTCCCCTCTCCCCAGCCTCGGTGCTCCGCTCCCTGCCTCGGAGGCTGCCTCTCTGCGGCGCCTGCATCGCCTCCGAGGACGCGCACCCTCCGGAGGCTGGACGTAAACCCACCACTGCCGCTGACCCGGCTCTCCGAGGGACGACTGTGAGGCCTCCCCCCCCCCCCCACCCCCGGACCGCCCTGGGGACGACTGCTAAGCCTCCCCCACCGGACCGCCCGGGGCAAGACTGCTAAGCCTCCCTCCCACACACACACACACACACTGTCGGGGGAGGACTATTAAGCTTTCCCCCTGGAGCGCCCGGGGCGGACGACTGTT
>NW_027053854.1:0-2500 GCF_011386835.1 Chrysemys picta bellii | reverse complement strand
CCCCGCGGGCAGCCGTGTCGCCACAGACAGCCGCGCGGGGCAGGCCCGTCTCCCCTCAGGACCCGGGAGCCGGCACCCGCAGCCGACCCGGTTTCCCCGACCCCCAACGCAACATCCCCCGAAAACTCCCACCCCGTCCCACCGCACGAGCGGGGCACGGGGCGGAGGCACAACGGGAGAGTGGATGGGGCGACGGGGCGCACGGGACCGGCTGCCGTGACGCCGCTCCTCCACCAACGGGACGAGCTCCCCGAAGCGGGCGCTCCGGGGCATCGGGTCTGAACTTAGGGGGACGAAGGCGTTGGGGAGAGCCACGGGCTCCCTTTCCCGAGGACGGGAAAGGGGGGCGACGGACCATCCCCGGTGCCTGCGACACCCCAGCCGCGCCTCCCACGGAGGGCGGCGGCGGGGTTGCTCGCGGCCCTCCACCGCCAGGGGTGGAGGGCCGCATCCCGCCGCCACCGCATCCGCGGGGACGATTGACCTTCAAGCGACGCTCAGACAGGCGTAGCCCCGGGAGGAACCCGGGGCCGCAAGTGCGTTCGAAGTGTCGATGATCAATGTGTCCTGCAATTCACATTAATTCTCGCAGCTAGCTGCGTTCTTCATCGACGCACGAGCCGAGTGATCCACCGCTAAGAGTTGTCACGAGGCTTTTATTTTCGGGAGGCTGGCGCCTTTTTCCCCCCCGCGGCCAAAGCCGTGCCGGCGGGGGGGCGTTCCTTGTCCGCACCGGTCGGGTCCCCGGCCTGCTGTCCCCGAAGGGGACCTGGGGCGGGCTTGGGGGGGCGGGAGCAGGGGGGGGCCCGCAGGTCCCTCTTTCTCTCGCCACCTTAGCCCGCCCGTTCCCCCGGGACGTCCCGCCCGGCCAGGGCAGCCCTCCTCGGTGCCCGCCCTTCGTACGTTACGGTCACGAGTAAAGGTTTAACAACCGAGCCCGAAGGCTCGGGTTCGGTCCAGGCGCTTGGCTCGCAGGGGCCAGGCGGCCGCGGCCACGTGCAGACCGACCCCCCGCTCCGCCCCAGCCCTTTCCGCCCTCCCCTCGCAGGGCGAGGGGTGGGAGTCCGGGTGGAGGGAGGGGGAGAGGCAGACGGGCCCCGGCCTTTCGGCCCCCACGCAGAGAAGGGAGGCAGGGTAGCCCCTCTCCGTCCTGGGCTTCCCGTGGACCGGGGGCGGGGGCTGGGGGGGGCGGCATGGGGATACCGAGGCGGGGCACGGACGTCCTCGGACGTACGTCCTTCCCTCCTCGGCGGTCTCCCTTCCGCCCTCCCCGGGGCCCCCCTCGTGGGCGTCCACGGGCCACCTCAGGCCGCACAAGTCTTTGAACCACCGCCTTCCCCGGGCCGCGAGGCTCGCGGAGAGCGCTAGGTACCTGGCTCCTGGGTGAGGGAAACGGTTCCAATCCCTCTGGGGCGTCCCCCGCCGCCGCTTCCGGCCTACCCGCGGGGGGGTAGGCAGGCGAGCGACGGACGGCAGGCGGAGTGGTGCCCGGCACCCGCCAGCCGGCTCCGCGTTACCTCGGGGGGCGTCGTCCCAGAAGGCGTGCCGAGAGAAACCGCTGCCACGGCCGCGCCCGCTCCCAGGGATCCGGGGTTTCCCTCTGTTCCCGGCGTGCCTGGGAGGAGGACGTGACTGGGGCCACCGACGTTTGCGCGCCCCCTCCGGTCGCCATCCCGTCCGCACACCCGCAGCGAGAGCTCCCCGTCCGGGGCGGTCGCCCGCGGCCCGGTCCCCGCCCTTCCCCACGCGCCGAAGCGGCGGGGAGGGCGGTCCCAGCGACCGGGGGGCAGACCGCACGGGCGGGCGGCGTCTCGGAGGGATGCGGCTCGGGTACACGCACGGTGGGGAAGGCGCGACGGTGGCCCGGCAGCGGACCGGCACGGATGGAGGAGACCCCCTCCGCCGAGCTCAACCCTTCCCAGCCGCCTGGGACCGAGCGAGCGCGGAAGGGGCGCCCGGCCCTCCCCGCGCACGGGACCCCGCCGCCGGGGTCCCATCCTGCGCGCGGGGAGGCGTCCAAGGCCTTCTTCGGTCGTCAGCTGCGCCGCCGTCGGGGGACCCCGAGCCGGCCGAGCGCAACCCCGTTAATGATCCTTCCGCAGGTTCACCTACGGAAACCTTGTTACGACTTTTACTTCCTCTAGATAGTCAAGTTCGACCGTCTTCTCGGCGCTCCACCAGGGCCGTGACCGACCCCGGCAGGGCCGATCCGAGGACCTCACTAAACCATCCAATCGGTAGTAGCGACGGGCGGTGTGTACAAAGGGCAGGGACTTAATCAACGCGAGCTTATGACCCGCACTTACTGGGAATTCCTCGTTCATGGGGAATAATTGCAATCCCCGATCCCCATCACGAATGGGGTTCAACGGGTTACCCGCACCTGTCGGCGTAGGGTAGACACACGCTGAGCCAGTCAGTGTAGCGCGCGTGCAGCCCCGGACATCTAAGGGCATCACAGACCTGTTATTGCTCAATCTCGGGTGGCTGAACGCCACTT
>NW_027053853.1:0-20518 GCF_011386835.1 Chrysemys picta bellii | reverse complement strand
GAATCAGTTGATGGCAAAAATGCTTTCTGAATCCTGCAGGAAACTGGATGTCCCCATTTTTCACCTTACCCCAGCCCATTGGCCACTTCTGCACTGTATTTCCTATGCTCTGCACCCTCTCTAATGTCCTCCCCAGATGAAGCCCATACAACCGGGCTTCAGTGTTCTCTAGTGCCAGGCTCCAGCCCTGCAGTGCCAGCAGCTCAGACACCAGCAATGTGTCTGGTGACACTTTGAAATGGTCATTTAATGACTGCCTGGCATGTAGATGGTCGCCCCCAGGATACATGGAGATGGGAGCTGCATTCTTCCCACCCCTCCAAGCCAAGCAGATGAAATCTCTCTTCTTCTCACCCTGCGGCCCCAGCAACAAGAAGTTTCTTTGGTTTCTATTCCTAGGTGCTGAAGCTCAAGAACGTATCTGACATCTTGCTCCAATGTCTGGATCACCTCCAAAGCCCCCAGGCTCCAATACGACGAGCAGCAGCCATCTTTATCGGTAACCACTACTTTTCTTAAGCAACTTCTATCTGAGAGGTTGTCCCGTGTTCTGCTTGGAGGGCACTAGCAGCAAGAATTAACCCCCTGGGATCCTAGTGTCTAGATTTCCTGCCCTTGAGGCAGTTGGGCTGGGGATTATATCAAAAGGCCTGGAGCAAATTACAACCCTACCCTCCTGCTCCACCCACTGGAATCCCTGTGGGACTGCAGTCATTGGCAATCAGGCTCTCTGTGTCTTCCAAGACATGAGCCTCTTTGTCTTGGAGCTTGTGGACTTGTCTGATTATCCCAGGGACCACTTGAAAGCTGTTTTGCTTGTTGGAAAGACTGCCATTTTTTAAAAGGTAGCCCCAGGGGAGGTGAAAACTCCTGCAAGATTCATTTCCATTGTACGTTCCAGGTTGCACTGTTCAAAGGTCAGAGCCCGCCATGGTCAGGCAAGAGAAGGAGCTGATACTTCAGTGTAAGTAGTTGCCACATGGCTGTGTTTGCATGTGGAAGGAGAGCTCATGCTCCTTGTGGAATATCAGGGTTGGAAGGGACCTCAGGAGATCATCTAATCCAACCCCCTGCTCAAAGCAGGACCAATCCCCAGATAGTGTTTGTTTGTTTTTTATACCCCAGTTCCCTAAATGGCCTCCGTAAGGATTGAACTCACAACCTTGGGTTTATCAGGCCAATGCTCGAACCACTGAGCTATCCCTCCCACTTGTGAACCAGTCTAGGAAAAAGTGCAACTCCCCTGCCATGCTGCTGCATTGAGTTCAATTTAGACATGGCCAGAGGTAGCTGTTGAGAGAGCCTGGACATCAGTCCCAGCTTTGTTTTCTCTGATGTCAGGCGTCACTTCCATCTCCAGGTGCCAGAAGGTTTTAGAAGGAGAAAGTAAATGCCAGGCAGGGTGAGAGTCCCTGGCATGTGTCAGGGAGATGGTGCTAAGGAGGTGGATGCCCCAGAATGCAGTGGAAGATGGTGCTGCCAAGGGCAGATGTCACTGAGGACTTAAGGGGTTATCAGATGGCGATGACACTGATAGCCCTGGTGGGTCCAGAGCATCTGGGAGGAGTTAGTTGCTGTGGAAGATCAGGGGCAGCTCCAGGCACCAGCGCAGCCAGTGCATACCTGGGACGACAAGCCATGGGGGGCAGCGTGCCGGTCGTCGTGAGGGTGGCAGTCAGGCAGCCTTCAGCTGCATGCCTGCCGGAGGACCGCCGGTCCCGCAGCTTTGGTGGCAATTCGGCGGCAGGTACGCTGAAGGCGCGGGACCGGCAGATCACCGACAGAAACGCCGCTGAATCCGCGTGACCAGCGGACCGCCCGCAGGCATGCCAACAAAGGCCGCCTGACAGCCGTGCTTGGAGTGGCAAAAAACATAGAGCCGTCCCTGTGGAAGATACAGAGGCCCATGATGCAGGGGCTAGGGCATGCTAATACGATATGTGTTTTGACCTGAGCTTCCTCTCTCTGTCTCAGCTCTCAGTGGCCTGCAACAAGATCCGGATTCTTCTGTCCGTGTCAGTGTCTCACGGGCCATTCAGCAAGTTCGGGATGGTGGCAGAAACCAGTCACGTCAGACCCTAGGAGCTAGATTCAGGAACCTGCTCTGCTGCTTGACTGGCCAGGAGGAGAGGGAAAATGCTCCTGACAGAGATCTCTTGAGTGGCCCGGACCCTTCCCAAAGCCACCGATGGGACTCAGGAGGGCCCTGAGTTCCCACAGAGAAGTTGGTGACTGGAGGAGGTCAGCTGAGCCACCACTCCAGCTCCGAAGCCAGTGCCTGCATGATCCTGTGGTAATTACCTGCATTGTTCCCCATGAGATGTAGGCAGCTGGGGATGAGTTTAAGTGACCCCAGTACTCAGCAGAATGACGGCTACTGGCTCCAGTGAAACAAAAAGGTGACAAGACTGTTAGTGTAAAACCAAGGGCATTTGCTCTCACGTCTCTGTCTTCCTTCCATAATGGGACAAGTTGCAAGATAGCTGGTTCATTACATCAGCCACCTTTTCCCTTTCTTCTGATTAGCCTCCGATCTCTGATACAGTCTTTGTGACCTTGTAGGAAGAGATGGAATCTGGATGATGGGGATGGATCACTTGATAAATTGCCCTGTTCTGTTCATTCCTGCTGAAACATCTGGCACTGGCCACTGTCAGAAGATGGAATGTTGGGCTAGATGGACCACTGGTCTGATCCAATATGGCTGTTCGTATGATCCAGGCCTCTAGTTCCCCTTGGAGAATTAAAGAAAACCCTTTATCTCTCCATCCATTGACATTATATAACCTCACTCTTCTTTAGACACTTGGGCCAGCACTTTCAAACATGGATGTCAAAAGTTAGGTACCTAAATCCATACTTCTTCTTCAACGCTTAGCCGAACAGTCGGCCGTAGCAATTGTTCACCATTGATCCGTTCCTGTGCTTGACGGGCCGAGAGCCCAACGTCAGAATAGACTGGAGGCACCCATGTAATAGGGGGCCTCCCTTTGGGCTGCCTGCACCCCTTGATTGGTGAAATTGTCTCTCGGATGTTACGAGCCACTCAAAGAACGGCGTTCGCCGGAACCTCTTGTGGCATACTCGCGACATGTCTGAAAAGCATAAGATGCCATCTGCGGACAATGGCCCCAGTAGTCACGCTCACCTCAGTTGCCTTCTTTGCTGAGGTAAGTTTTGTTGACTTGTTGAACTGAGATTGCAAAGCGTTGCTCAGTCCCATATTCTCACAACTGGCAGTGCCCCATATATATGTCTGGGGCACCGTGCAACCTCATTTCTCTCACATCTCTGTTTTCCTTCCATAACAGGATGAGTTGCAAGACAGCTGGTTCATTACATCAGCCACGGCATTATTGACCATTTCCCTTTCTTCTGATTAGCCTCCGATCTCTGATACATTCTTTGTGACCTTGTAGGAAGAGATGGAATCTGTGCATTAGCCCTCTCATGCTATGGAGCCACGAGAAGATTTGACAGCAGAAGTACATGCAGTGTGGACTAATCTACGAGGGACTAATAGGTTCATGCCATATAGCAGGCCTGCACAACATACGGCCCGCCGTGGCGTGCCTGCCCGCCGACAGGAGCCAGCAATGCGGGCGGCTGAGTCCAGCCCAATCAGAGCTGCGGTGGCGGGGCTTTCAGGCGCCCCCCCCCCGACCCAATGCCGGCGCCCGCGCGCGCCACCTTCCCTCCCCACTGCCCCAAGCGGGACAGGGGCACGGAGCCCTCGCCCCCCCTCCCCAGCAGGACACCGCCCCCGTCCTGAGCACTTTTTGCCCCCCCCCCCCCCCCCGGGACTCCTGCCCCATTCAACCCCCCGCGTTCCTTGATGCCCCCCCCGGGACCCCTGCCCCATCCACCCCCTTCCCTTTCCCCTGACTGCCCTCCGCTGCCCCATCCAACTCCTCTCCTGATTCCCCATCCAACCACCCCTTCTCCCTGTCCCCTGACCACCCTTGGAACCCCTGCCCCTGACTGCCTCCCACCGCCCCATCCAACCCCTGCTCCTTCCTGACTGCCCCCCGATACCCTTGCCCCCATTCAATCTGCCTGTTCGCTGCCATCTGACCGCCCTGACCTCTATCCAGCCCCCCCCCACCCTTCTGAACTCCCCTGCCCTCTATCCAGCACCCGGTCCCTGCTCTCTTACCGCGCTGCCTGGAGGTGGCTGGCGGCGCTACAGCCGCGCCGCTCGGCTGGAGCCGGGCCATGCTGCCACCGCGCAGTGCCTGGAACACCGGGTCAGTCTGAGTTTGCAGCCCCCCCGCTTCCCGCCAATCAGCTGTTCGCGCAGGAAGCCTGGGAGGGCTGAGAAGCAAGCGGCGGCTTCGTGCTCAGGCCCAGGGAGGCAGAGTGGAGGTGAGCTGGGGCGGGGAGCGGTTCCCCTGCGCGCCCCTCCCCCTGGGTTACCTGCTGTGGCTCGGGCGGCTCCCTCCACCCCAGCTCACCTCCGCTCCGTCTCCGCCTCCCTGGGCTTGAGCACGAAGCCACCGCTTGCTTCTCTGCCCTCCCAGGCTTCCCGCGCGAACAGCTGATTCGCGGGAAGCCGGGGGGAAGAGGGGGAGAAGCGGGGCGGAGTGTTCAGAGGCGGAGGCGAGCTGGGGCCGGGGAGCGGGGCGGAGAGCTGGAGCACCCATGGGGTCGGCTCCTAAGGCATCACTTTTGGATAATGTGCTCAGGGGGAGCAGCCGCTTCCTCTGCTCCCCCCCAGCTACGGTCACTTCAACTTACCGGTTGTTAAATTTAGAAGCCCTTTTAGAACCGGTCCCGCGCAGGACAACTGGTTCTAAAAGGGCTTCTAAATTTAACAACCGGTTCCCACGAACCGGTTCCCGCTCACCACTGGAGACTCCCCTTGCCGCTCTCACCCTAGGAGCCAGAGACCTCCCAGCAGGGTTGGTGAGTGTGGCCAGGAAAGGGGGAAGGTGTGGTGGAGTGAGTGTCTGGGAGGTGTGCGGGGGGTGCTGGGCTGTGAGGGTGTGGAGGACGCTGGGCAGTGGGGGAGGTTTGTGTGTTTTGGGGTGCTAGGCAGTGGGGGCCTGTTGGGGGGTGCTGGGCAGTGAGGGAAATCTGTGTGTGTCAGGGCACTGGGGGTCTGTGTGGGGCATTGTCTAGTTGTGGTGGTGGGGCTGTGGGGGAGGGCACTGGGAGGGAGGGAGGGAGGGAGGAGAAATCTGTGTGTATTGGGAAACTAGCGAGTGGGGTGCTGATGTGTATTAAGATGTGCTGATGTGAACATAGTACCAAAGTTCAATACAAAGTCATATAAAAGTTATACAAAAATGCATAATGCAGAGATTTATCTACAACTGCATTGATTGACTGCTGTGTGCAGTAATATAGTGACCCCTGGACCTACAGGCTTCCACACACTGTCAGTGCCTTGCTAGTGTGCCATGCACCATGAGATATCTCTTCTCTTTCTGTGTGACTGTGATTGTTTCCCTTGTGTGTGAATTTATTCAACAAAATCTTGAGCCTCATAATGGATACCATGAGTGAAAACAAAAAGAGAAAAATAGAATCAGAGCACAGAGTTTTCAACACTGAATGGACGAATAAATACTTATGTACTATTTCCAAAGACAAAATACTGTGCCTCGTGTGTCGCAAAACGTTAGCCGTTCCGAAAGAATACAACCTTCGGTGGCACTTTGAAACTAAGCATCCCAGTCCCGCCAAATTGAGCCCAAATGAAAAAATAATTAAAGCAGCCAGTTTAGTGAAAAATCTTAGTAGAGAACAGCAAATTTTCAAGGCACTGACGGTGTGTGGAAGCCTGTAGGTCCAGGGGTCACTATATTACTGCACACAGCAGTCAGTCAATGCAGTTGTAGATAAATGCATAATGCAGAGATTTTTGTATAACTTTTATATGACTTTGTATTGAACCTTGGTACTATGTTACAGCGGGCTCCTAAGATAGTATAATTAAGGTAAAAGAAAAATTTCTTCTGTGCAAATTTTTGAAGCAGAGTTCAAATTTGTGTGCCATGAGGCAAATGCGCCCAAGTGAGTAAAATGCTTATACATTTAAAAAGTTTTAATTTGCAATTTGTGTCAATTTATATGGGTTTTCCGATAGAGACATCATAAGTAAAAAAAGAAAAACAAAAGTTTGTGTTTTAAATGGAAAATTTTCCTAAAAAATATCAATAAATGATTATCAGCCAAGAATAAGATATGTAATTACAAATGCATTTTAATTTCTTTATTGGTCGAAATGTCAAAGACTGCTAAACTAACCTTACTGTTTTTCCCTGCAATCTTTTTCATTTGCCCATTCAATATAAACTCTGTCCAAATCTATCAGTCCTCAATCCAGCTAGTAACTCTTAATACACATCAGCACCCCACATAGAAACCCCCACTCGCTAGTTTCCCAATACACACAGATTTCTCCTCCCTCCCTCCCAGTGCCCTTCCCCACAGCCCCACCACCACAACTAAACAATGCCCCACACAGACCCCCAGTGCCCTGACACACACAGATCCTTGAGTGGGAGTTCCATTGGAGAAGGTACCTGTATTTGCATCTGTCTTTGTATTGCTTGTATGTGTAGAGGCCTGTAGGGGCAGCGTGCTGGGCGGGCAGCTGAGCCCTGATTGGGGGCGGAGCTTGGCTGAGGAGAGGGCCTATAAAAGCGGCCACCCAGCCAGGCAGCGGCAACAGCTGCGAGCAGCGGCACAGGAGGCAGGGAACAGGGCTGCTAACAGGGGAGTTTGAGTGGGAGTTCCATTGGAGGAGGTGGAAGGGGAGGCAGGAGGGCGTGGTGCCCTTTGTGCTGTATTTCCCCTGGTGCAGAGGGCACAGCTGAGCAGGCGGGCCCAGGCAACAGCAGCCATGAGCCAAGCCGCAGGTGACACAATGCAGATGATTGCATGCGGCAGCTGCGGTATGTACATGGTCCTAGCAGCGGTACCTGAACAGAGGTATGTGTGCATGAACTGCCGCCTAATGGAACTGCTGGAAGAAAAGATCCGAGGCTTGGAGATGCAGGTAGATACCCTGATAGAGTTTAGAAGGAGGTTCGAGCATCTGATGGAGCAAAGGCAAGTGGGGGCTGAAGGGGAATGCTCAGGGGTACGGTGGTAGCAGGGGCTAAGACCTGTGAGGGGGGAATGCCGGGGGGAGAACAAGGGCAGTGGAAGCATGTGACTGTGAGAAGCAGGCAAAGGAAAAGGAGGGCCAGTGAAGGAGAAATAGAGCTCGGGAACAGGTTTGGGTGTTTGGAGAACGAGGAAGGGGTGCAGCAGGTGGTAACTGAAGGGGGCAGGGTGAGGAAAAAGAGACGAGCAGCTAGTCCCATAGAAAGAGGGGAGGAGTTGATGGAGACAGCACCAATTCTGGGCCCCGGGAGGATACAGGATGACGTAAGGGGGACTCTAAGGGAAAATAGGAATGGACAGGGGTTGCAACTAGAGGTGAACAGGGGATAGATTAGTAGATCGCACTGCCACCAGGCAAAGGCAGGTGTACGTGATTGGGGACTCCTTACTGAGGAGGTTGGACAGGCCTGTAACCAGGGCGGACCCAGAGAACAGAAGGGTGTGCTGTCTCCCGGGCGCTAAGATACGGGATGTGGACTTGCAGCTGAAAAGGATCCTAAAAGGAGCAGGTAAGAACCCCTTGATCATCCTTCACGTAGGAAGAAATGACACGGCTAGGTTCTCGCTAGAGAGAATCAAGGGAGATTATGCCAGGCTGGGGAAGACGCTTAAGGAATTCGAGGCTCAGATCATCTTCAGTGGGATTCTGCCTGTTCCTAGAGAAGGGCAGTAAAGGGGTGAAAGGATTGTGATGATAAATAGTTGGCTAAGGGAGTGGTGCTATAAAGAGGGCTTTGGGATGTATGGCCACTGGGAGGCTTTCGGGGACAGAAAACTGTTCTCACGGGACGGACTTCACCTGAGTAGGGAAGGAAATAGACTTCTGGGAGGGAGGCTGGCTCATCTCATCAAAAGAGCTTTAAACTAGGAATTTGGGGGAGACGGTTGGGAGATGTCCAGTTAATCTCCACACCAGATGATAACATTGAGAGGGAGGACAATGAGATAAGAACAGATACAGCCAGGGGGAAGAGATTGGACATAAGGAGGAGGGGCGTGGATACCAGACTAATGGGTCATACTAGCAGTACGGTGTCCATATCAAATGGGAGAATGTGAGAGAGGCCAAAAGGCATAAATTAAGATGTTTATACACCAATGCGAGAAGCCTAGGTAACAAAATGGAGGAATTGGAGCTCCTGGTCCGAGAAATGAAACCGGATATCGTAGGAATAACTGAAACGTGGTGGAACAGTAGTCATGACTGGAGTACAGGTATGGAAGGGTATGTGCTGTTTAGGAAAGACCGGATCAAAGGTAAAGGTGGGGGAGTAGCATTGTATGTCAATAATGAGGTAAACTGTAAAGAAATAATAAGCGATGGAATGGATAAGACGGAATCTGTCTGGGCATTACTCACATTGGGTAAAAGAACTACTAGAGCCTCCCCTGGATAGTGCTTGGGGTGTGCTATAGACCGCCGGGATCTAGCCTGGATAGGGACAGAGAACTCATTAACGTTTTTAGGGAAGTAAATACTAATAGGATCTGTGTAATCATGGGAGACTTTAACTTCCCAGATATAGATTAGGGAACAAATGCTAATAACAATAATAGGACTCAGATTTTCCTAGACGTAATAGCTGATGAATTCCTTCATCAAGTAGTTGCTGAACCGACGAGGGGGGATGCCATTTTAGATTTGGTGCTGGTGAGTAGTGAGGACCTCGTTGAGGAAATGGTTGTAGGGGACAACCTTGGCTCAAGTGATCATGAGCTAATTCCATTTAAACTAAATGGAAAGATTAACAGAATTAAATCGGAGACTAAGGTTTACGATTTCAAAAGGGCTAACTTTAATACATTAAGGAGACTGGTTAGGGAAGTGGATTGGACTAACATATTTAGGGATCTAAAGGCGGAAGGCGCCTGGGATTATTTCAAGTTGAAGTTGCAGGAGCTGTCAGAGGCGTGTATCCCAAGAAAGGGAAAACGGTTCGTAGGCAGGAGATTTAGACTGAGCTGGATGAGCAAGCATCTCAGAGGGGTCATTAAGAAAAAACAGGAAGCGTACAGGGCGTGGAAGAGGGGGGGGATCAGCAAAGAAACCTACCTTATTGAGGTCAGAGCATGTAGAGATGGAGTGAGAAAAGCCAAAAGCTGAGTAGAGTTGGACCTTGTGAGGGGAATTAAAACCAATAGTAAGAGCTTTTATAGCCATATAAATAGGAAGAAAACAAAGAAAGAAGAAGTGGGACCGCTTAAGAATGTAGATGGAGTGGAGATTAAGGATAATCTAGGCATGGCACAATATCTAAATGAATATTTTGCATCGGTATTAATGAGGCTAATGAAAGGCTGAGGAATAGTAGAAGCGAGACGGATGGGAATAAAGGAGTGGGGATTGACATTACCGTATCCGAGGTAGAAGCCAAATTCGAACAGCTTAACGGGACTAAATCGGGCAGACCGGATGATCTTCATCCGAGAATATTAAAAGAACTGGCACGGGAAATTGTAAGCCCGTTAGCGATAATTTTTAATGAATCCATAAACTCGGGGGTGGTACCGTTTGACTGGAGAATAGCTAATGTGGTTCCTATTTTCAAGAAGGGGAAAAAAAGTGACCCGGGTAACTACAGGCCGGTTAGTCTAACATCTGTAATATGCAAGGTCTTGGAAAACATTTTGAAGGAGAAAATAGTTAAGGACCTTGAGGTCAATGCCAATTGGGACAAATTACAACACGGTTTTACGAAAGGTAGATCGTGCCAAACCAACCTGATCTCCTTCTTTGAGAAAGTAACAGATTTTTTAGATAAAGGAAATGCGGTGGATCTAATATACCTCGATTTCAGTAAAGCGTTTGATACGGTACCGCATGAGGAATTATTGGTTAAATTGGAAAAGATGGGGATCGATATGAAAATCCATAGGTGGATAAGGAACTGGTTAAAGGGGAGACTGCAGCGGGTCGTACTAAAAGATGAACTGTCAGGTTGGAGGGAGGTTACCAGTGGAGTTCCTCAAGGTTCGGTTTTGGGTCCGATTTTATTTAATCTATTCATTACTGACCTCGGAACCAAATGTAGGAGTGGGCTGATAAAGTTTGCGGATTACACAAAGTTGGGAGGTATTGCCAATTCGGAGAAGGATCGGGATATCCCCCAGGGAGATTTGGATGACCTTGTAAACTGGAGTAATAGTAATAAGATGAAATTTAATAGTGAGAAGTGTAAGGTTATGCATTTAGGGATAACTAACAAGAATTTTAGTTATAATCTGGGGACGCATCAGTTGGATGTAACGCATTAGAGGAGAAGGACCTCGGAGTCCTGGTTGATCGCAGGATGACTATGAGTCGGCAATGTGACGTGGCCGTGAAAAAAGCTAATGCGGTCTTGGGATGCATTAGGCGAGGTATTTCTAGTAGGGATAAAGAGGTGCTGGTTCCGTTATACAAGGCACTGGTGAGACCTCATTTGGAGTATTGTGTGCAGTTCTGGTCTCCCATGTTTAAAAAGTATGAAATCAAACTGGAACGGGTACAGAGAAGGGCCACTAGGATGATCCGAGGAATGGAAAATCTGCCGTATGAAAGGAGACTCGAGGAGCTAGGTCTGTTTACCTTAACCAAAAGAAGGCTGAGGGGGGATATGATTGCTCTCTTTAAATACCAGGGAGGGAGAGGAATTATTTCAGCTCAGTACTAATGTGGACACTAGAACGAATGGATATAAACTGGCCGTCGGGAAGTTTAGGCTTGAAATTAGACGACAGTTTCTAACCATCAGAGGGGTGAAGTTTTGGAACAGCCTTTCAAGGGAAATAGTGGGGGCGAAAGACCTCTCTGGCTTTAAGATTAAGCTTGATAAGTTTATGGAAGGGATGGTTTGATGGGATACAGTGATTTTAGTCAATAGGTCAATAACAATGGTCAATGATGGGATATTAAAAGTTACTACAGAGAACTTTTCCAGGCGGTCTGGCTAGAGAATCTTGCCCGCATGCTCGGGGTTCAGCTGATGGCCATATTTGGGGTCGGGAAGGAATTTTCCTCCAGGGTAGACTGGCAGAGGCCCTGAAGGTTTTTCGCCTTCCTCTGCAGCATGGGGCAGGGGTCGCTTGCTTGAAGATTCTCAGCGACTTGAAGTCTTTAAATAATGATTTGGGGAGTTCAACAGCTAAGTCAAGGGAGAGAATTCTTCCAGGAGTGGGTGGGTCAGGTTTTGTGGCCCACATCATGTGGGAGGTCAGACTAGATGATCATAATGGTCCCTTCTGACCTAAGAGTCTATGAGTCTATGAGATCTCCCTCACTGCCCAGCACCCCCCAACAGGCCCCCACTGCCTAGCACCCCAAAACACACAAACCTCCCCCACTGCCCAGCGCCTCCACACCCTCACAGCCCAGCACCCCCCGCAAACCTCCCAGACACTCACTCCACCACACCCTTCCCCCTTCCCTGGCCGCACTCACCAGCCCTGCTGGGAGGTCTCTGGCTCCTAGGGTGAGAGCGGCAAGGGGAGTCTCCAGTGGTGAGCGGGAGCCGGTTCGTGGGAACCGGTTGTTAAATTTAGAAGCCCTTTTAGAACCAGTTGTCCTGCGCGGGACCGGTTCTAAAAGGGCTTCTAAATTTAACAACCGATAAGTTGAAGTGACCAGGACCGTAGCTGGGGGGGAGCAGAGGGAGCGGCTGATCCCCCTGAGCACATTATGCAAAAGTGGTGCCTTAAGAGCCGACCCCATGGGTGCTCCAGCTCTCCGCCCCGCTCCCCGGCCCCAGCTCACCTCCACTCCGCCTCTGAACACTCCGCCCCGCTTCTCCCCCTCCCCCCCCCGCTTCCCGCGAATCAGCTGTTCGCGCGGGAAGCCTGGGAGGGCAGAGAAGCAAGCGGCGGCTTCGTGCTCAAGCCCAGGGAGGCGGAGACGGAGTGGAGGTGAGCTGGGGTGGGGGGAGCCGTCCGCGCCACAGCAGGTAACCCGGGGGGAGGGGCGCGCAGGGGAACCGCTCCCCGCCCCAGCTCACCTCCACTCTGCCTCCCTGGGCCTGAGCACGAAGCCGCCGCTTGCTTCTCAGCCCTCCCAGGCTTCCTGCGCGAACAGCTGATTGGCGGTAAGCGGGGGGGCTGCAAGATCAGACTGACCCAGTGTTCCAGGCACTGCGCGGTGGCAGCGTGGCCCGGCTCCAGCCGAGCGGCGCGGCTGTAGCGCTGCCACCCACCTCCAGGCAGCGCGGTAAGGGAGCAGGGAGGGGTGCTGGATAGAGGGCAGGGGAGTTCAGGGGGGTGGTGGGGGGCTGGATAGGGGTCGGGGCAGTCAGATGGCAGGGAACAGGGGGATTGAATGGGGGCAAGGGTACCGGGGGGCAGTCAGGAAGGAGCAGGGGTTGGATGGGGCAGTGGGAGGCAGTCAGGGACAGGGGTTCCAAGGGTGGTCAGGGGACAGGGAGAAGGGGTGGTTGGATGGGGAATCAGGAGAGGAGTTGGATGGGGCGGCGGAGGGCAGTCAGGGGACAGGGAAGGGGGTGGATGGGGCAGGGATCCCGGGGGGGGCATCAAGGAACGCGGGGGGTTGGATGGGGAAGGAGTCCCAGGGGCGGGGAGTAGGCCAAAAAGCGCTCAGGACGGGGGCGGTGGCAGAGCCCTGTGTCCCGCTGGGGTGGACGGAGTGAGGGCTCCGTGCCCGTGTACCGCTTGGGGCAGTGGGGAGGGGCAGCGGCGCGCGCGGGCTCCGTGTCCTACTTGGGGCGGGGGGGGGGGTTGAGGCGCGGCGGCGGCACGCGAGGGCTCCATCCCCTTGTCCCGCATTGTTGGCTCCTGTCGGCGGGCAGGCACGCCACCAGGAGCTGCCCCAGGAAGCGCCGTGTAATAGGTCCGTGCCGGGTCTCAACCCTCCTGGGCGGGAGGGGAGCCACACCGACTCACTACTGCTGGAAGTAAACAGCCAGTTAGTTTAGAAGCTCTGGTCCTCCGGTGCAGGGGAGGAGCAAAACCGACAGCTAGCTCAGGGCTCAGGCCCTCAGACAGGGGCTGAGCAGGAGACCGTGAGTTCAGGGCTTAGGCCCGCAGGTGCAGGGGCTGAGCAGACAACAGTTAGTTCAAGGCTCAGGCCCTCTGGTGCAGGGACTGAGCTGACAACAGTTAATTTAAGGCTCAGGCCCTCCGGTGCAGGGGCTGAGCCGACAACAGTTAGTTCGGGGCTCAGGCTCTCTGGTGCAGGGGCTGAGCCGACAACAGTTAGTTCGGGGCTCAGGCCCTCTGGTGCAGGGGCTGAGCCGACAACAGTTAGTTCGGGGCTCAGGCCCTCCGGTGCAGGGGCTGAGCCGACAACAGTTAATTTAAGGCTCAGGCCCTCCGGTGCAGGGGCTGAGCTGACAACAGTTAATTTAAGGCTCAGGCCCTCTGGTGCAGGGGCTGAGCCGACAACAGTTAATTTAAGGCCCAGGCCCTCCGGTGCAGGGGCTGAGCCGACAACAGTTAGTTCGGGGCTCAGGCCCTCCGGTGCAGGGGCTGAGCCGACAACAGTTAATTTAAGGCTCAGGCCCTCCGGTGCAGGGGCTGAGCCGACAACAGTTAGTTCGGGGCTCAGGCCCTCCAGTGCAGGGGCTGAGCCGACAACAGTTAATTTAAGGCTCAGGCCCTCCGGTGCAGGGGCTGAGCCGACAACAGTTAATTTAAGGCTCAGGTCCTCCGGTGCAGGGGCTGAGCCGACAACAGTTAGTTCGGGGCTCAGGCCCTCTGGTGCAGGCGCTGAGCCGACAACAGTTAGTTCGGGGCTCAGGCCCTCCGGTGCAGGGGCTGAGCCGACAACAGTTAGTTCGGGGCTCAGGCCCTCCGGTGCAGGGGCTGAGCCGACAACAGTTAGTTCGGGGCTCAGGCCCTCCGGTGCAGGGGCTGAGCTGACAACAGTTATTTTAAGGCTCAGGCCCTCTGGTGCAAGGGCTGAGCCGACAACAGTTAATTTAAGGCCCAGGCCCTCCGGTGCAGGGGCTGAGCCGACAACAGTTAGTTCGGGGCTCAGGCCCTCCGGTGCAGGGGCTGAGCTGACAACAGTTAGTTCGGGGCTCAGGCCCTCCGGTGCAGGGGCTGAGCCGACAACAGTTAGTTCGGGGCTCAGGCCCTCCGGTGCAGGGTCTGAGCCGACAACAGTTAATTTAAGGCTCAGGCCCTCCGGTGCAGGGGCTGAGCCGACAACAGTTAGTTCGGGGCTCAGGCCCTCCGGTGCAGGGGCTGAGCCGACAACAGTTAATTTAAGGCTCAGGCCCTCCGGTGCAGGGGCTGAGCCGACAACAGTTAGTTCGGGGCTCAGGCCCTCTGGTGCAGGCGCTGAGCCGACAACAGTTAGTTCGGGGCTCAGGCCCTCTGGTGCAGGGTCTGAGACTACAACAGTTAGTTCGGGGCTCAGGCCCTCTGGTGCAGGGGCTGAGCCGACAACAGTTAGTTCGGGGCTCAGGCCCTCCGGTGCAGGGTCTGAGCCGACAACAGTTAGTTCGGGGCTCAGGCCCTCCGGTGCAGGGGCTGAGCCGACAACAGTTAATTTAAGGCTCAGGGCCTCTGGTGCAGGGGCTGAGCCGACAACAGTTAGTTCGGGGCTCAGGCCCTCTGGTGCAGGGGCTGAGCCGACAACAGTTAGTTCGGGGCTCAGGCCCTCCGGTGCAGGGGCTGAGCTGACAACAGTTAATTTAAGGCTCAGGCCCTCTGGTGCAGGGGCTGAGCCGACAACAGTTAGTTTGGGGCTCAGGCCCTCCGGTGCAGGGGCTGAGCCGACAACAGGTAGTTCGGGGCTCAGGCCCTCCGGTGCAGGGGCTGAGCTGACAACAGTTAATTTAAGGCTCAGGCCCTCTGGTGCAGGGGCTGAGCCGACAACAGTTAGTTCGGGGCTCAGGCCCTCCGGTGCAGGGGCTGAGCTGACAACAGTTAGTTTGGGGCTCAGGCCCTCCGGTGCAGGGGCTGAGCCGACAACAGGTAGTTCGGGGCTCAGGCCCTCCGGTGCAGGGGCTGAGCCGACAACAGTTAGTTCGGGGCTCAGGCCCTCCGGTGCAGGGGCTGAGCCAACAACAGTTAGTTCGGGGCTCAGGCCCTCTGGTGCAGGGGCTGAGCCGACAACAGTTAGTTCGGGGCTCAGGCCCTCCGGTGCAGGGGCTGAGCCGACAACAGTGAATTTAAGGCTCAGGCCCTCTGGTGCAGGGGCTGAGCCGACCACAGTTAGTTCGGGGCTCAGGCCCTCCGGTGCAGGGGCTGAGCCGACAACAGTTAGTTCGGGGCTCAGGCCCTCCGGTGCAGGGTCTGAGCCGACAACAGTTAGTTCGGGGCTCAGGCCCTCCGGTGCAGGGGCTGAGCCGACAACAGTTAGTTCGGGGCTCAGGCCCTCCGGTGCAGGGGCTGAGCCGACAACAGTTAGTTCGGGGCTCAGGCCCTCCGGTGCAGGGGCTGAGCTGACAACAGTTAATTTAAGGCTCAGGCCCTCTGGTGCAGGGGCTGAACCGACAACAGTTAATTTAAGGCTCAGGCCCTCCAGTGCAGGGGCTGAGCCGACAACAGTTAGTTCGCGGCTCAGGCCCTCCGGTGCAGGGGCTGAGCCGACAACAGTTAGTTCGGGGCTCAGGCCCTCCGGTGCAGGGGCTGAGCCGACAACAGTTCGTTCGGGGCTCAGGCCCTCCGGTGCAGGGGCTGAGCCGACAACAGTTAGTTCGGGGCTCAGGCCCTCTGGTGCAGGGGCTGAGCCGACAACAGTTAGTTCGGGGCTCAGGCCCTCCGGTGCAGGGGCTGAGCTGACAACAGTTAATTTAAGGCTCAGGCCCTCCAGTGCAGGGGCTGAGCCGACAACAGTTAGTTCGCGGCTCAGGCCCTCCGGTGCAGGGGCTGAGCCGACAACAGTTAGTTCGGGGCTCAGGCCCTCCGGTGCAGGGGCTAAGCAGACAACAGTTAGTTCGGGGCTCAGGCCCTCTGGTGCAGGGGCTGAGCCGACAACAGTTAATTTAAGGCTCAGGCCCTCTGGTGCAGCGGCTGAGCCGACCACAGTTAGTCCGGACTCAGGCCCTCTGGTGCAGGGGCTGAGCCGACAACAGTTAGTTCGGGGCTCAGGCCCTCCGGTGCAGGGGCTGAGCCGACAACAGTTAATTTAAGGCTCAGGCCCTCCTCATAGCGGGTCCGGGGCAGCTCCGGCCAGTCAGGGTACTGTCCTCGGGCCTCGGAGGTCTCCCGGCTGGGAGCTCCCGGCCGCACGTCTGCTTCCTGCAGTGGCTGGCAGCTGACTGAGCTCTGGCGGCCGGCCTTTATACTTCCTGTCCCGCCCCTTGACTTCCGGGGGACGGGAACAGGCGGCGGTGGCTCCACCCACTCCTCTGCCTGCAAGGGTGCTCCCTCTTCTGGGCAGGAGGGGAGCCACACCGACTCACTACACGCCGCCACGCCAGCCTCGGGACTTTGTGTGCGTGGGGTTTAGAATCCCCCTGCGGGCCACACAGTGGGCCCCCACGGGCCGTATGTTGTGCAGGCCTGGTCTTGTGGCATACTCTCCACATGTCCTCTGAAAAGCATAAGACGCCATCTGCGGACAATGGCCCCAGTAGTCTGTAGACCGGAGCGACCATAAACATCTGCTTTACAAATGAAGTCGTTCCACTCTATGCCCAATATACAACGTTGGCATTTTATGTGGAAAGCCTCCAGCTTTGCCCACTCTGAGTGGCGCAGTCCCAATGTTTCACAACCGTACAGCAGTACAGAGAGGATACAGTTCGATTAGATCCTGAACTTGGTTGTCGTGCCAAGATGATGTTGATTCCATATTCATTGTAAACGACCCATGGCAGAGGCTGCAATGCCGCACTCAGGCACCTAAATAAATGGCCTGACTTTTCTCAAATGCTGAATACCAAGAACTTCTCACTCGAATCTGCCGAAGCCGTGGCTGTTCAGCTCCTCTGAAAATCAATCCACTCGTTTAGATGCCTGAATATGAATGTTAGTGCCAGACTTTGGACAGTGACATAAGAAGATATTGGCCTGAGCCTGTGCATGGACTCTCATCCTACAATCCAGCCCCTCAACAGATACATCCCAGCTTCTGACTGTGAGCCATTCAGCTACAATGGGGAGGCCTAGATGCTGTAAGTGAATTAACATATAATGATAGATAGACAGATAGATAGATAGTATAAGCTATTCTTTCTACCATCTGCCGTACGGATTTGCTCTGTAGAGCTTGCTGTCCCTGTTACTCATGGGTATTTATGTTCCAGAGCCCCACATGAGAGAGGGAAGGATTTCAGGCCCAAGGCCCAAGTGGGGCAGGAAGAAGCACACGCTCACCTCAGTTGCCTTCTTTGCTGAGGTAAGTTTTGTTGACTTGTTGAACTGAGATTGCAGAGCGTTGCTCAGTCCCATATTCTCACAACTGGCAGCGCCCCATATATATGTCTGGGGCACCTTGCATCCTCATTTCTTGACCTGTAAGTGGGGTGGCCTGGGGTTTATGTAAAAGGCAGGGATTGTGTTGAAACCATAATCATCCAGATACTTCTGAGGAAATCCCTCTGGAACAGTGGAAATAGCGTAGCATTCGGCCATCAGTCCCTCGGTAATTTCCCAGATTGTGACTGAGTTTGATTTCCCGTGAGACGTCTTGAAAACTGCTCTCTTTGTTGAGAGGCTGAACCTCTGAAAGTTCGCCCTGGAGAATGTAAGCATTGACAGGAGAGCCGTTGTGTTGATTCCCTAGGGTGCACTGTCGAGCACGCCGGCAGACAGACCCAGATCAGAAGACCTGGACTTGGTACGTGAACGTAAGTAATATCCTTAGGTTAGTGCAGTGAGGAAGCAGAGGTCCCAGGATGTGGGTCAAGGAGATGGCAATGGGGACGCAGAGGCCCTGTCATGGCACCAATGGGATCTAATTTGTACTGTGTACTTTGGTCATCCACTGTGTGATGATCCTCTTCTGTAATGGGCGCCATCGGCCTGTTGTAATGGCTCCAACACCACCCTCCTCCCAGCCTCAGGAGAGGGAGGTGTTCCCAAGGGAGAGGGGGCATGGCTGCGGCATCCCCGAGGCTTCTCTGCTTTATGCTGGGGGCTGGCCCAGTGGCCAGATGGCCTCCAAGTTGGTGGGGGTGGCTCACAAAAGCGGCTTTCAGGCACATTCCCACGCAGCTGCCAGGATCTGCACTGAGCCTAGGATCTGCAGAACCATATCACAGGCTGGGCCTGAAGGCTGGCAGGTTGGCAGATGCTGCACTGAGCAGCAGAGTTACTCTGTATCCTGAGTCAGGAAGCTTTTCTGCTGCTTCGCTGATCAGAGGAGCCTGGTAGTTAAATGAGGCAGGAAGATACACCTGGTTAATGCAAAGACACAGATGGAGCCCTGGAAGCCCGTATTTCCTGGTGTTTAGTCAAAGAAGATCAGGCCTGGGCAATATGACTTGACAGGCCTCAGCAAGGACTCATCAGAGAGACCCTCAGATGTAAAGAGGGAGGAGGTGGGGGATATTGGGTACAAACTCCCCAGATCCAGTTCCTTAGTCCGGGAACTGAGTGAGGGTGAGACCAGCCCGTCAGTCAAAGGAAATAGTGGACAGTGAGATGGTTATAGGCTAAGCCTAGTGACGCAGGAATGAGTCCAACCCCTCTTTGTTCAAGGTGGCCTGATCCAAACAAAGCTCACAGAAGTCAGTCTCTCTGTTGTCTTTAATGGGCTTTGGCCCAGGCCCATGGAGAAGGGAATGTGTTCTTTGAGCCCTGCAAAGGACAGAGCAGAGACCATTTCCATCATTAATGGTGTGATGATTGAGCTGGAATAAAGCTAATCCAGGGTTCCCCTTTCTCTGCTGTCGCTAAACTTCTTTTTTCCTTGTTGATCCCCCAACACACGAACTGCTGGGCACCGCCAAAGTCCACAAAGAGGAGAAAACAAGGAGGAGCAGCATCCGCCTGCTAAAATTCATGGCTGAGGACGGACCAAGTAACCTTTGACCCTGGCTAGCTCATTATGCGTTCCACAGGGGACCCTTATTACATAACAGTACAGTGACTGGCCAGCCCCAGGCTGGCAGGATAAACCCAGAGCACAGCAACCTCTGTCCTCATGACTGAAATGGGCTAGTGCCACTAGACTAGGTCATGCCTCCTTCACCTCTATTCCGCAGCAGTAGGGGTATGAATCACAGCAAGGAGATCAAAGCTCTGTAGAGCTAGAGACAAGCTCTCTCCTCACCACCTTTCATATGGCAATTCTCACCCCTCCCCCACCCCCACCCTCACACACACACACACACACATTTACAGAGGAGACTCTAGACAAAATACAGCAAAGGGCAAAATAACTGGTCCCTGGACTGTGGGAGGAGAGTTATGGGCACGGAGTGCGGGAGCTGATGGCAAGGGGAAGGCTCCGGGCGAGTGTGGTCCCGGTGATCAGCGAGCCTACGGGAGTTATTCACATTCTCCGGAGGCCGGGACAATTGCTTAAAACGAAGACAGGAAAGCTGGAGGCAAGACCACGTTAACCATTAAAGCAGCCTGTCGGTTTGCCTGGGACGGGGACAGTCCAGCTCGCAGCGTAGTTCTCCTACAGTCGCTCTGGACTGACTCTGGCTCTTGTCCCCACTGAGTCTCCCACCCCAGCCACCGTGCGCACATGAGCCCAGGGCGATTCTGAGGAGACCCCTATTTTCTGAACAACGGCTTCAGGAAGGACCTGGCTGGCTGGGAAAGCGCAGAGCACTACAGAGCCGGCTGGGCCCTTCATGTTTTTCAGCCTGTCGGCATATTGGATTCAGACTAATTCTCAGGCTGAACTCTATTTAGAACAGGTACCTTTGTTCCTTCCTGCGCTAACGTCACTCCGCTTTGGGGGAGAATAAGGACAAAGGCCTATTAGAGATCTGTAGAAAGCCGATCTGGGAGACAGATTCTTCCACAGCTGCTACTGTGAGATTCTGACAGCTTCCTCTGAACCATCGGGTGCTGGCTGCTGTCAGAGATGGGCTCCTGGACTGGATGGAACTCAAGTTTGATTCAGTCTGCTAATGCCTATAGCTAGTCCTTCACTAGTCAGTACCAGACTCCAAGAACCAGCTGCTCGGATGGTGCAAATTGGCTTAGTGCTATGGACGGCAATGGAGCTCTGCAAATTCCCACCAGCTGAGGATCTCTAGCCCTGCAGCATCGGTGACTCAGGACACTGGAGTGTGTTGGCCGAGGCTTTGAAATGATCATGGCAGTGAGAGATGGGCTCAGACTGGAAACCCCAAACCCAGCACTGGTGGACTTGGGGACGCTGAGATCTGGATCCGGAGCCAGAGCTGAATGATGTGGCTTGGGGCAGTCGCTGATTACAATAACCCCTGGTGTGTATCTGGGCTGTGTGCACTGCACACTGGGCTCCCAACTGCAGGATTTGACTAGTAGCCTTTAAAAAAAAAAAGTTTTGAGGTGCAGAAGGACAAGGAAAAATGTG
>NW_027053852.1:0-20577 GCF_011386835.1 Chrysemys picta bellii | reverse complement strand
CCAGCTCCCAACAGAGTAAAATCATTTTATCTCTGCACCCTACTCTAGAATACACAACACTGGGATTTTAGAGACGTGCCAAATTCTTACGGGAGCATATGGCACTAGCATCATTTGCATTTGAGCATGTCTGATTCCAATGTGATATCCTGGGTGTGACTCATTCCCTACACACTGGAATTCCTCAGTCCAGATTGGTCCATGTCCTTCTCTGAAATGAGTGCCTCCTGTGATAGATAGAGCTGTTCCACATTGTAGTTCATTACAGATAACACTGGCAGCTTTGAGACCAAAGTGTGCATCACAAATTCTAGCCCAGGTGTCTCCATGTCTTACTTCCACACATCCTGAGCAGGCACTGTCCCCTCCAACCAGCTGGAGCTCAATGTGTCCTGGAAAGCCAATGAAGGATGAAAATTACAAAGTAGCCTTAAGGAATTAGGTGTTCCACTGCCCTATAAGTTTGGCCAAAAGCCCATCCTGGTGCAGTGGGGCAGTGCAGGCAGCAATTAGAAATTAATTTTTTTTTACAAAAAATGGAGAAAGGGGAATTCAATAGCAATCAATATACATTAAAAGTTATGAAATGTAGAAAATTGCTAAGGGAAGCTAAAGCTATCAGGGAAAACTCCATGTTTGGCAGGGCTAAGAACAATAATGAGAATTTTTAAAGTATCTGAGGAGCAAAAACAAACAAACAAACAAATCCTAACAAAGGTGTAGGCCCATTACAAATGGAGATGGTAAAATAGTTTATAATAATGCAAATAAGGCAGAGGTGTTTAATACACATTTCTGGTTTTGGATAGAAGTAGGATGTGTATTCATACTATTTGAAGAGGGTGATCCACTCTGCAGTCTGTTGGTAACTAAGGAGGGTGTTAAACAGTATCTACTAGGGATAATTTTTTTAAAAATCGGCAGGTCTGAATAGCTTATAAAACTTTGCAATAAATAGAAATGGAGGACTGGAAGGAACCTCACAAAGTCAGCTAGTCCATCCCCCCACACCAAGACAGGTTTAAGTGTACCTAGTCCATCCCTGATAGATGTTTCTCTAACTTGTTCTTAAAAGTCACCAATGACGGGGATTCCACAACCTCCCTTGGTACCTTGTTCCAATACTTAACTATCCTTATGGTTAGAAAGTTTTTTCCTAATATCTGACCTGACTCTCCCTTGCTGCAATCTAAGTGGATTACTTCTTATCCTACCCATTGGAGAGAGAGAGCCCAAAACTGGACACACTGCTCCAGCTGAGGCCTCACCAGTGCTGAGTACAGCAGGACAATTACCTCCTCTGTCTTACATAGGACAATTCTGTTAATAAAATCCAGAATGATATTTCCTGTTTTCAAAACAGCATCACCCATTTCAGTCTGTGATCCAGTATAACCCCAGAACATTTTCTGCAGTACTGCTGCCTAGTCAGTTATTCTCCATTTTGGATTTTTTGCATTTGATTTTTCCTTCCGAAGTCTAGTACTTTGTACTTGTCTTTACTGAATTTTAATTTACTGATTTCAAATCAATTCTCTAATGTATCAAGGTGATTGTGAATTCTAAAACTCTCATCCAAAGAGCTTGTGACCCCTCCCAGGTTTGTGTTATCCACACATTTTATGAGTTTATTTTCTACTCCAACATCCAAATCATTAATGAAAATATTGACTAGTACGAGGCCCAGGAGAGTGATATTATTTATGTATCCATAGGAACACAGTGACCAGAGAGAAAAGTGTTAAAGGAACTAAAGGCCAACAGGCATATATCTTACCTAATCCTCTGCATTTCCCTCAAAACCTGAACTGGCCCAACCTATCCCAGGTACCCCTGCTTCTGGGGACTGGGTTCAATCTCCTTCCCTGCAGACCCTGCCTCTCCCTCTCTGTTCATCAGGGCTCCCCTTTTGATAGTTCCCAAGATCTTTGTTTAATTTTCCCACTTGAAGGGCCCCTCCCCTCTGCCAACCTAGGGGGGTTGTACCCAGTTTGGTCAGAGGCAAAAGTTGAAAGGCTTTGACACCTGTATTGTCAGTTAAGTACTAGTGACTGGGTTCTCTGTAGCCATTGTCTGCCTTGCTGGGACATGTGGGGAGCTCCAGCAGAAGTTACTCTTTGAACGTCTGTAGGAAATGGTAAAACAGCAATAAAAGAAACAGAGGTAACACATAATATACATAAACATACAGATATCTCCCATGGTCTTCACAGAGGTCATAGTGGACAAGCAACTGAACTAGAGCTCCCATGGTGATGCTGTGAAAAGGCTGAGGTGAACCTTGGAGTTTTAAACAGGGGAGCAGTGAGAAGAGCTGCCTGAAATGCAGGATTTCCAACTCACAGGAAATTTCGCTATTTCAAAACTTCCTGTAAACCAGAAATGCCCTCAGAAATTTGTTCTTGAAAGACCAATGCCTGGAGTGTCCGACATGAAATTTGCTCCGAGGGACACCTGCAGTGCTAAGAGAAAAAAAAAATGTCAATTTCTCTCAGCTGCTGCTGCGGCTCCCAGGGTCTGGGGCTCTTGGGCAGCCTCACCATGCCTTGGACTGGGGACCCCTGGGCTTCCAGATTCCTGGGCCAGCTGGTGTCCCAAATAGCCCACTGGCCTGGGAGTCTGGAATAGGGTGACCAGACGTCCCGATTTTATCGGGACCGTCCCGATATTTCCTTGTTTGTCCCGCGTCCCGACCGACGTGCGGTCGGGACAACCGGACAAACAAGGAAATGCCCCGAGCCTCGAGCCCGGAAGTGCTCGTGCCCCCCCCCTGCCCCGACTCCGCCCCCTCCTCCCCCGATTGGCTCCCTCCCCGAATCCCCGCCTCTTCCCCGGGCTCACCATTCCCCCTCCCTCCGCAAGTGCTGGAGGGAGGCCCGGGAGACTCAGAGGCAGCGCGGGGCCGGGGTGAGTAACAGTCCGGCCTGGCCCAGTGCAGGCAGGACTCGGGTGGTTGGGAGAGGAGGGGGGCGACCCGCGGGGCCAGGCGACGGGGGAGGAAGCGGCCATGGCGCTCGGCGGCTCTGGCGCCCCCGAACCCCCCGAGCCGGGGCCTGCAGCAGCGCATACGCTGGGCCCAGCCCCTGGCCATCGCGTCTGGGCTGCTGCCCAGCTGGTGCTATCGCGTGGCGGCCCTGGGGTGGAGGCATCGGCCGCCCAGCCCCGTTCGTTCCCCTGCGGGACGGGGGGGCTGGGGCCTGCTGCCCCCACTCCGGGGCCGCCGCGCGATAGCACTAGCTGGGCGCAGCGTGCGCGCTGCTGGGTCCCCGCAGCAGGCCCCGGCTCGGGGGGTTCGGAGGCGCCGCAGCCGCCGAGCGCCATGGTCGCTTCCTCCCCCGCGGCAGTGGGAGCTGCAGCAGCGGCTGCTCCCGAGTCCCGCTGCCCGGGGGGACAACAACAGCCGCCGCCTGGCCCCGCGGGCCGCCCCCCTCCTCTCCTTACCACCCGACTGAGTCCTGCCTGCTCGGGACCAGGCCGGACTCTTACTCACCCCGGCCCCGCGCTTCCCCTGAGTCTCCCGGGCCTCCCTCCAGCACTTGCGGAGGAAGTTTTTTTTTTTTTTGGATCCGCCCCCCGCCCCCCCCCCCACGCCACCCCCCCCCCCCCCCGCGTCCCGATATTTGTCTTTGGTGATCTGGTCACCCTAGTCTGGAAGCTCTGGGGTCCCCAGTCTGGGGCAGTCTGCAATGCAGGGCTGCCTCAGAACCGCAGATCCTGGGAATCGGGATCCCATCCCAGGATTTCTAAATTCCCTGCTGTGGAGCTGGGAGCTGAGCCCTGGTTAAAGCTGGGACTCCCTTCTCCATGGCAGGGTTGCCCTGGAGCTGCAGACTATAGAACACTAGAGTCTCTGGTGCTGGGGCAGTCTACATGGTGCAGCTATCCCAGAGCAGCTGACCTGAGAAGACTGGGGTACCTGGCCCCAAGGCAGTCTGTATGGCAGGGCTGGCTGGAGCCCCCCAGGCAAGCTGGCACTTAACCGTGCAGGTTTCTGCCACAACCCGCCTGTGGTCTGGAGAAAGTTCATTGCACCCGACTCACTGTCATGGGAAATGTCGAGTTCAACAAACCAGCATTTTCCAAAGAAGCTCCATTTTGTTGGATAATTTCTGACCAGGGACATGATTTTACCTCTGTATACAGCATGGTGAGACCAATACTGCATCCAGCTGTGCTGTCCACATTTTAAGAAGGATATTTTTTGAAAAAACGGAAAGGGTGCAGAGAAGAGCCATAAAGATGATTTGAGGGCTTGAAAATATGCCTTGCGGTGAGAGATTCCAGGAGCTCCATCTATTTATTTTTTAAAAAGACCAAGAGGTGACGTGATTATACTGTATAAGTACTTTAGTGCATAAGTACTTGCACAGGGACAAAACACTGGTAAGTAGAGGCCTCCTTATTCTAGTGGAGAAAGGCAAAACAAGAACAAATGGCTGGAAGTTAAAGCCAGTTAAAGTCATATTAGAACTAAGCCAAACATTTTTCATAGTGAGGGGGATTAACCACTGGAACAAACTAAAAAAGGAAGCAGAAGATTATTCACGTCCTGAAGTATTTAGATGAAGACTGGATGCCTTTCTGGAAGATGTGCTTTAGCCAAACAAAAATTATTGGATTCAGTACAAGAATAACTGGATTAAATTCTATAGCCTGTTACCCAGGAGGCCAGACTATATAATCTAATGCTTCCTTTTGCCCTTAAAATCTATAAAGCTAACCTCTAAAAGGATGTGAAATTTGTAAAGCCGAGCACTCAAACATTCAGAATGACACACTCGTGCTGTCCTCTGTAACCTTAATTAGTCCCTTTTGTATTTGCATTGTGATGCAGCCTTTAATTACATGATCAAATGCTATTTTTGCCACAGGACCCTGCCTCATTCAGTGCACAGGACACGTGGTGCTGACTGAATGGGTGGATGGCCAATAGTTCTTTTTATACTCACTGTCAATGTGTGGCCCCCACCCGTATGTACTGCACGTCATCCAAACTGAACTCCAAAAAGAGAATTTTTAATTTCCACATGGGCTTTTCTATGGAGCTCATTTCTGTCGTAGCTGAGTGCTTCACAAACATTAAAGAATTTCTCTTTACAACACCGCTGGGAAGTGTTGTTATCTCCATTTTACATATGGGGAACTGAAGTCTCGGGAGCAAAATCAGGACCTGTACATGGCCTTCATCAATTTGACGAAGGCCTTCAACTCTGTAAATCGCGAAGTCCTGTGGAAGGTGCTGGCCAGATTTTTCTGCCCTCCAATATTTTTTAAGGGCCTAAGGCTTCTTCATGATGAGATGACTGCCACCATTCTCTGTAATGGCCTGGAGATAGATCCTTTCATCATCAAAACTGGGGTTAAGCAAGGATGTGTTATTGCTGCAACCCTGTTCTCCATGTATTTAGCAGTAATTTTGGTCTGTGTAAAGACAGCCTCCCCACTGGAGCTGACATTCAATACAGAATGGGTGGGCAAATTTTTAATCTTCAACATTTCCGCTCAAAGTCTAAAGTCCTCAGGGCGTCCATTACTGACCTTCAGTCTGCTGATGACTGTGCCATCTTTGTGCACACTTAGAATGACCTTCAGTCCTCACTGGATTTTTTTGCACAAGCTTACCGAAGCCTATGACTCTCACTCAATATCAAAAAGACTAAAGGGCTCCATCAGCCTGCTTCAGGCCCTGCACATAACCCACCACACATCACCATCGAGTAACAGACTTTGGAGACAGTCGAGCACTTCTGCTACCTCAGTAGCCAACTTTCTCAAAATGTAAAAATCAGCAGTGAGATCCAGCACAGGATCCAATGTGCAACAGATCTGGGAAACTGCTCTGATGAATTTTCACAGCCGTGACCTAGAGCAGGACACCAAGATCC
This sequence comes from Chrysemys picta bellii, assembly GCF_011386835.1. NCBI lineage: Eukaryota > Metazoa > Chordata > Testudines > Emydidae > Chrysemys > Chrysemys picta. The sequence goes on along the minus strand of NW_027053852.1, from coordinate 14,692 downwards.
CGGTCTATGAGACAATTGTTATTCCTACACTCCTTTATAGATGCAAAACCTGAGTGACCTATCGACAGCTCCTCAAGAGTCTGGAGAGGTACCAACAACGATGCCTCTGGAAGATCCTTTGCACCAAGTGGGAAGATCGCTGCACTAACGCCAGCATCCTCATTGAAGCTAATATCACCAGCATTGAAGCAATGATCCTCACTCACCAACTCTGCTGGGCTGGACATTATGTGCAGATGCCAGACTCTCGCCTCCCAAAACAAGTCTTCTACTCTCAGCTCACCCATGGTCAGAGATCCTATGGTGGTTGGAGGAAATGCTACAAAGACACATTGAAAGTGTATCTCAATAAAATGCATGTGGACATCACAAGCTGGGAAGAGCAAGCCACCAACTGACCCCCAATAGAGCCACATCGTCTATCAGCAGTGGCCTGCTTTGAGAACAAGTGCTTTGCCCTCGAAGCTGAAAAGAGAGTGTGACATTCTATACCTTGGGGGAGCGTGCTGTAACCCCCATATTCCTCATTTTCATATTATCATGATCTTACATATAAAGCATGCCTTGTAAGGTATGAGGGCAAAGGTTATGATCTGCTGAAAGGCATTTCTCTATCCATATATGTATATCATTAATGCATATGAAGTTTTGAGAATTGTGTAGTATGGTTGTCAATAAAACATCCTGTAAATTGGGGGAATCAGCCAGCTATTAGCTCCCCAAAGGCAACTGCAAGGAAAGTAACCAATGCCCGGGAGGGGTGTCAAACAACCCATCAACAGCCATTGTCCAGCAAGGGAGCTACAATGCAATGACTCACCTGCATGAGGCCACACCAGGGCAGTGTAAATGCTGCTTGTCAGCACTTTTACCGACAAAATACTTCCACCCGCTATGACCGGGATTTGTGTTGTCAACAGGAGAGCGCTCCTGCAGGCAAGGAGCTGTTTACACTGCCACTTGCCGTGGCAAAACTTTTATCTGGGGCTTCTTTAAGCACCCGTGAACGACAAAAGTTTTGTTATTCAATTGGCAGTGTAGCCAAAGCCACAGTAATGCTCACGTCACTCTGAAGTTGGGGGAGGGCAAAGCCAAGAGGGAGGAAAGGACATGATAAAAGGAAGAGATGTTTGCCATGCTCGTCCTCTCTCTTCCACCTACATCTACAGACACCACACCAAGCGACTGAAGCAGTGATCAAAAGGGAGATCCCGGCTGAAGAGCAACCAGCCAGCCTGTGGTGAGAAGCATCTAAGTTTGTAAGGGCATTGAAAGTGTTAAGATCCGCTTAGAATGTGTTTTGGTTTTATTTCATTTGACCAAATCTGACTTGTTATGTTTTGACTTATAACCACTTAAAATGTATCATTATAGTTAATAAATCTGTTTGTTTATTCTACCTAAAGCAGTGTGTTTGGTTTAGAGCATGTCAGGGATTCTTTTTGGGATGACAAGCCTGGTACATATCAATTTCTGTCAAGGCTGGATCCCCACTTTGAACTTTAGGGTACAAATGTAGGGGCCTGCATGAAAACTTCTAAGCTTAACTACCAGCTTAGCTCTGGTCCGCTGCCACCATCCCAAGGCTAATTTCCTTCCCTGGGTAGCCTTGAGAGACCTTCACCAATTCCCTGGTGAATACAGATCCAAACCCCTTGGATCTTAAAACAAGGAGAAATTAACCATTCCCCTCCTTCCTCCCACCAACTCCTGGTGAATACAGTTCCAACCCCCCTGGGATCTAAAACAAGGAGAAATTAACCATCCCCCCTCCTTCCTTCCACCAACTCCTGGTGAATACAGATCCAACCCCCTTGGATCTAAAACAAGGAGAAATTAACCATTCCCCTCCTTCCTCTCACCAACTCCTGGTGAATCAAGATCCAAACCCCTTGGATCTTAAAACAAGGAAAAATCAATCAGGTTCTTAAAAAGAAGGCTTTTAATTAAAGAAAAAGGTAAAAATCATCTCTGTAAAATCAGTATGGAGATTAACCTTACAGGGTAATCAAACTTAAAGAGCTCAGAGAACTCCCCTCTAGTCTTAGGTTCAAAGTACAGCAAACAAAGATAAACACTCTAGTAAAAGGTACATTTACAAGTTGAGAAAACAAAGGAAAACTAGCACGCCTTGCCTGGCTATTTACTTACAAGTTTGAAATAGGAGAGACTTGTTTAGAAAGATGTGGAGAACCTGGATTGATGTCTGGTCCCTCTCAGTCCCGAGAGCGAACACCCTCACCAACAAAGAACACAAACAAAAGCCTTCCCCCCCCCCAAGATTTGAAAGTATCTTGTCCCCTTATTGGTCCTTTAGGTCAGATGCCAGCCAGGTTACCTGAGCTTCTTAACCCTTTACAGGGAAAAGGATTTTGGAGTCTCTGGCCAGGAGGTGATTTTATAGTACTGTACACAGGACAGCTGTTACCCTTCCCTTTATAGTTATGACAATTTCTTTGTTAAATTGATGAACTCAGAGAAGCTCGCAGAGTCCAGCAGGCATAACTGGACATTGCATGACGGAGGTTCCTAGGATTGTGTCTGGGACTGGGGGTATTGGCTAGTATCATTCGGTTGCACATAACCCCTGCATCCATCACAGGCCCTGTGCTGCTGTGAGGGAGTTTGTGGAGGTGACAGCTGGAGACAACCAGGGACTCTCAGTGGTGAGGTTCCCCCAGGGAACAGACACGTCACCTCCCCCTCACTCCAGGCTCCAACTCTCCTCCCTTTCCCTCTGCAGGTCTGACAGAGAGGACAGATTCTCCAAATAACCCAGGTAAAGCATCCCCCTCCTCCTATCAAGGGTTTCCCTGGTGCTGGGTCACAGAGGAGGAGCTGCAAACTGCAGCCTGAGGGAAGGAGCTCCTTTCCATGGCTTGTGACATCTGAGGGGGAAGGACACCCGGGTGGGAGCTGCAGGCCCTGCTGAGCAGGATGATTCCTGTCTCATGGCTCCAGCTGACAGGGCAGGGCCCATGATTTAAACAGCAGCCTGTGAGCTGCCCCCATGGTGAACAAACTGTGACCCAACCCATTATCCTGATGGCCTGGGCCATGCAATGAGTGACTGGGGAGCTCCCTGGGTCCCCCTCTCCCCGCGACTCTCACAGGATAATCTCTCTTTGTTGCATGTTCATTTCCATGCAGCTCCCCCGCGCCACCCTCCAGCTGACAGTGGGAGAATCACGGTGCCTGTGGTCATCTGCATTATCCTGGGGGCCCTGCTCTGCCTGGTCTTAATCATTCTGGGGGCGCAGGTGCGAAGTGCCAGGGCACAGCACAGAGGTGGGTGCTGATTGGTGTCACTGTGTGAAATGCCTCTGCAATTCAGATACCGGGCTGGGTGGGGTGTCCGAGGGTGCCTGTTAACTCCTCTCTCATTTAATATTTCATTAACTGTCTCACAATGGAACAGCCCAGCCATGAAATCTGGAGATGATACTAGCTAGGGAGTGTCACAGTTTCAGAGAAGCTGCATCTGTATCCCCCCAACCCTCCAGTGATCCACTCAGGCCTCCAGCCGTCACCTATCTCTGGGTGGGAACCCCCTGTCCCACCTCCTTGTGGCCAGGGTTTTTAATGCTGCACAGCCCCCTGCCTTCCACTGTGATACCCCAGCAAACCAGTCTGCCTACAGGTCAGCCCCCATGCTGTGTGTTCTGTCACATCCCTCAGGGAGCCACAAGGCAGATCAGCATTGTATATTGTTAACGCTGCTGCAAACATCACAAGGCATTTGGGAGAGGATCAAATGTGTGTGAGTGGGGAGTGGAAGTTTTCTTTGCAGGTACGAGAGGCTGAGAGGGGAGGAAGAAGAGCAGTTAACAGGTTAACGCAACACTTCAGCTCGCTCAGTCTCAGCTTAAAAATAAGATGCTGGCCTCCACTCCCGCCCAAGGCCATAGCTCACAGCTGGCGCTGGCTTTCAGCTAAAAAAGATGGGGGCTTGAATGTGCCCTAGCAGCTGAAAAAAAAAATCCAACTGTACAGACCTGCAAGACAGCAAGGCCAGTAAAAAAAAAGTTCAGGGCCACATAAATTAAAAACACAAACAAAACAACAAGTGGAGGGGCCGAGCCTTGCGTCCCAGGAGCCGGGATGTTTTGGGAGAGCTAAAGAAACTGTGGAAAGCTGGTTTGGACTGGCACAAAGGGCACCAGGAGCAAAGGTCACTGAATGGAGAACCGCCCCCCCACAAGGAGCCAGGACTTAAAACCCTCCTGAGAGCTGGAGCAATTCAGAGATCAACAGCAGACCTGGACAGCCTGGGCCCAGGACAGCACTCCCATCCATCCTTCCCGCCCTCTTCTTCTGACATTACAGCCAGGCCTGGCCAATCTTGGGTAGTGCGTGTGTGAGTATGAAAGTGGGTTAGGACTTGGGGCGCTAACGCTTTCTTTCTTCCCCTGAGTGACGTGGGAGTGGTCCCAGCACTCTCTGCTGTTATATTATTTTATCAATAAAGCTTTAAAACTTAGACACTTGGTGTGTTCTGGTATCTCCTCCCCAAAGATCCTGCGGCATCAGCCTGATCAACTGACGCCCCGGGCAGATTGGTACCAAAAATCTGTCACAGTTTTGGTGGGGAATTGCGAAGGGGGGGAGCCCTGCGGAGCACATCAAACCTTGGTGTGCTTCTCCATCTCCTTCCCAAAAAATCCTGTGGCCTCAGCCTCATCACCTGACGCCCCGGGCAAATTGGTAACAAAAGTTTGTCACACTCCTCAAGGGCTATGAGCAGTGTATTGACAGCAGTTAAAAGTTACCATCCAGCTCTCTCTCAGCAGATTACACCTTGTTAGTAGGATAAAAGTATGACAGAGAAAACATTAACAACAATAAAAATTCCTCCACACTTGCTGAATATACCAGAATTCACCCATCTTCCTCATGGGCAGCCTGGTAGACCCACGTCCATCCAAATATTCAGTGTTGGGATCCCCGTGGACAGAAGGTCCTGCCCATTTGCTGAATCAAAATTAAGGCCCTGAGTCTGTTTAAACTCAGCTTTTCATACCAGAAGTCTTTCCTTGTCTCTTGGACTCTGGTAACCCAGTTTGAACCAGTCTGTGCAAACCGCCCTGAAGTCTGTTACCTTTCTCGAGTTGTTTACAATCTCAGTGATTCACCTTCACCCCCTTCCCGGCCCCACTCCCCCCCCCCCCCCCCACACACACATGCACACACACACACACTGTTTTTTCTTCCTGGAGGAGCTGTGGTAACCCTCCCACATGGAGTAGAACATAAACCATTCATAGAATTAATATAGTGATTCCCAAAGATATTGCCTGGGGTTGCAGTATCTATCACAGGGAGGGGTTCTGAATATCATGAGGACAGACATCATGGAAAAGGGACCTAGAGAAATTGGAAATATTGTCAGGAAAAAAAATGTATAAAAATAGAGCTGTGGTAAATAGTTGTGAAGAGAGTGATCCACTAGAAAAGACAATCTTAGAAAGGAGAAGTGCGGGGAAGGAGCATTATACTGTATTGTACTGAAAGCTGGCACTCGTAGGGGATTTTACTTCTATAAAACACTGTACAAATATTAGCTACCAGCTTGTTGGAAAGAAGATGGAGAACGGGATTGCCCTCAACATACACGTAACATTCACAACCTTGCAGTAAGACTATGACTATAATCAGATCTCATGCTTCAGGGCTTCAGCCAGTTTCCTGCAGGGGTCAGGAAGGATTCTAAGAAGCTCCCATATTTGTGTTTTGTTTTGCTTTGTTTTGTTTCTTGCCCTCCTCTGAAGAATCATACATTAGCTACAGAGGGATCTGTGACACTGGATGGGCTGAACCAGTCCTCTGAGGTGGTACAGAGAAACCCCTTTCTAAGATATCTGGCAGGTGTGTCTTTTCCACATGCTCAGGGTCAAACCAATTGTAAGATTTGGGGTCAGGAAGGAAATTTTCCCCAGGTCAGATTGGCAAAAAGGGACCTTGGGGGATTTTCCTCTTCATCTGAACCACGTTGCATGGATCTCCTGCCAAGATTATCTAGGCATCTCTCAACTAGTCAGTTCCCTGCCATTGCAGGGGCCTTGGCCTTTGGTGGTAATTTAGTCGCTCCTGCTTTCTGCCTGTGTCACACAAGAGTTTATTCTCCTGAGGACTGAAATGCTTTAGTCTAAGTGCATCTTTGGGCTGAAACCTAGAGGTATCTGGGTGAAATGCAGTGGCCCGTGTTATACAGGAGGTCAGACTAGATGTTCTAATGGTGCCTTCTGGCCTTAAACTCTATGGAAAAAAAAGGTGTTATCACCATTTTGCAGACAATCCCCAGTGTGGGGGAAGAATTATTTAAACTGCTCCAAAGGGGAATAGCCCGGAATAATGGGATGAGATTAAAAAGGGAACATTTAAGATGAATGTGAGGAAGCTTCCTGACAGCGAACTAGCCCTGGGAACCATCATCAAAGGGCTGTTGTGGAAAGAAACCCTGTCACCTGGCTCATTTCAATTCCAGCAGTGGGTATGTGCTGTAGGGTTCAGGCTCGCACTGGGCCCACGGGGAGGGCCTGGATGATCCCATAGTATTTCCCATCTCTGGTTTCAATGACCCTGTGCAAACCCTGACCTTTGTTTTCAGGTTCCAGAAGACCCTTGGATCCCTTGTCTGAGGCCGTGTATGAGGAGATTGATTATAACCTGATGAGAGAGAAGCAAGAGATGTTCAGTCAGTCAGGTCTGTGTGTCTTAGCTGCTCCCTGTTAAGAGTATCTAATGCCCTTTCCATCTGAGGCCCTGACCCAGAATTCAATCACTGCAGCTTCAGCCCTGTGAGCTTGTCATTGGAGCTGGGCACAAGTTTTCATTACAAAATGTTTTGGTGAGAAAAATGCAGATTCAGAGACACTGAAACATTTCACAGATTCCTGTCAATTTCACCCAATTGTTCCAAATACACACAGAACAATTCATTTCATTTCAACACTTTCTAAAGAAAACATTTTGTTTTTTTCAATTTGATATTACTTTTCCATTAGAAATTTTCTTTAATTTTATATATAAAAACAAACAAATAAACAAAAATTAAGTAATGAAGAACACCACATGGTTTCATTCAACATTAAACTTTTTTTTACTTTTGCCAAAAATTGCCAAAACGAAAGTCATTTTTGGCTCAATTCATAACAATGTTGGGTTTTTTTGCTTTTTTTCCCCAATGACCAGAGAACCAAACTATCTGGTTTTTTTGCCAAGCTCTAGCTGTGGGAGCTGGGTCTGTGATGAGACCAGCAGTTACTCGTGTAGACTGAGGGAGATGAGTTTCCTTCCCACCATACACTGTGAGTCCCAATTCTAGGGACAGTTAATGTCACTTTGCCTGTCCTGTAGCCTTGGAGTATAACCAGTGAGGGTTCAGAAAAGCGACTGTGTGGGGCCAGGCTAAACTATCATTTGAAAAAAGCTCTGGAGCATTGGGGCAGGGGATGTTCTGTGCCCCCCTCCCACCCCAGCCACTGGTCTGCTGGGTCGGCTCCCTCCTGCCCCCGGAGAGCCTCATGAGTTTGAGTCACGGCCCTTTTATCCTTTGTGCCATTTTGTCTCAATATCTGAAGGGAATATCCTGCCCAAGGGCTGTGTTGTGGTGGGGCTCTGGGAATAGGCTCAGGGCATCCCCCAGCTGCACTGCCAAGACAGTTACAGGTTTCAGAGTAGCAGCCGTGTTAGTCTGTATCCGCAAAAAGAAGAACAGGGGTACTTGTGGCACCTTAGAGACTAACAAATTTATTAGAGCATAAGCTTTCGTGGACTACAGCCCACTTCTTCGGATGGGCTGTAGTCCACGAAAGCTTATGCTCTAATAAATTTGTTAGTCTCTAAGGTGCCACAAGTACTCCTGTTCTTCTTTTTAAGACAGTTACAGTGAATCACAGACTCTGCTCTGGGCCTGTCTTGGCCTAATCTGGAAATACCAGGGAGAGCTGATTGACTGATTCATGGAGGAGGCGGGTATATCCCTGAAGAAGGAGGAATCCCCTCTGTGGCTGAGGAGGCCAGGAGCATTGTGGAACTTCCCTGGACCAGCAGCCAAATACGTGCCCTTCACTCAACCTAGCATCTTTCAGGTCTGATTGTAGCATCCCTTCAGTCACATTTACCACAGTGACATAAAGATTTCTCTTGGGGAGTCTGTGTCAGCCTCTCACTGCTCAGAGTGGAAGGAGACTGGAAATCTGGATGTGTTCCCAGTCCCACAGTTCTGCTGTTCTCACTGTGATGAATTTCTGGTTCTCGTCTCTCCAGTCTCCTATTCAGATGACTCAGTGATGAAGCTGCCGTATTACACCGGGGACAACGAGGGGGAAAACGATCCTGTGTCAGAACAAGGTAACGGGGGCGGGGCAGACTCAGGGTACATCTACACTACAGCGGGGAGTCGATTTAAGATACGCAAATTCAGCCACGTGAATAGCGTAGCTGAATTCGACGTATTGCAGCCGACTTACTCCGTTGTGAGGACGGCGGCAAAATCGACTTCTGCCGCTTTCTGTCGGCGGCGCTTACTACCACCTCCGCTGGTGGAGTTAGAGCGCCGAGAGGTCGATTTCTACCCGCCGATTCAGGCGGGTAGTATAGACCAGACCTCAGGCTGAGAGACCCAAATCTGGGCAGAGAACAGAATTTCTATGACACTTCCTGCAATCGCTGCCATTTCCCCTCACACGATTCCCATTTTACACAGTCGGGTCTAATCCCATAGAACAGGATTTCTGTCAGAATCTCAGGATGGGAACATGTGACCATCTCCTGAGCACACACCCCTGGGAGTGGTTCCCAGTGACCTCCCCAGGTGAGGAGCTGGAGGAGACGGATCAGTCTCTTTGGGTGGAAGGTGTCAGTGCCCAGCAGGGATCCTCTCTCACCCCCAAGAAGATGAATATTGTTTTATGTTATAATTACAGATGTGCTCAGCCCAACTCATTGATCTGAACCCACCAGAACTTTGGGGGAGGGGGATTTGCAGATTCTGCCCCAGCTCTGAATCTAAGTTTTGAGGATGGCACCTGTCGCTATAACAAGCTGAAGCAAAATCTTGGATGTGAATTTCCTGTCCTGGGCCAAACTCTAGTTATATACAGGGCGGCATTTCTACCCCAGCTGCTCTCAAGGGAGTCCATGAATTTGGGCCCTGTGGGAGTTTAGCCTGTGGCTGGGGGAGGAGACACTGAGCAGATGAGCCAGTTCTGCTGAGAAGCTGGAGTGCTGCCAAGCTGAGCCCTGGGCGGCCTGAGAGGCTAGTGGAGAGCAGGAGCTCACAAAGGATCAGGCCAGCGACCTCCCAGAGGGAGCCTTAATTCCTGCAGGGGGGAGGTTCCCCCTCCCCAGGGTAACTGGAAAATTCAAACCTGTCTGCAGAGATCAGCTGGATTCACACAGGCCGGCTCTGGCCTGGCAGCACCCATGTTCCAACCTGTTATCTCAACATAAGCCCAGATCCTGCTCCCACTGAAACACATAAAAGAGATGCTGTTGGATTCTGCAGGGACAGGATTGGCCCCTAGTTATTTCTGGGACTCCTGTTTCACTGTAGTTCTCTGACTTGTGCCCTCTCACCATGGGCCCCTTTGACTTCCCCTCTAACGTGCCATGATAAACAGCTCTAGTTATAAAGGCCACCTGTGCTGAAGAGACATTGCTGGTGACAGGGGCTGAGTGTGGTGTTTGCTGTTCCAGAGGGAGCTTCCCCGGGGGGGTCTCAGTTGGATTATGACAATGTGGAGGAGCCTGCCTTGAACGACGTCCCCCAGACTCCAGACGGCCGAGGTGAGTAGTGAATCCTGGAAGCAACTTCACCCTGATGAAAAACTAACTGTATTTCCCAGCAGGGAGAATAGTGGTTTATTAAGAAAACCACAAAGTTCACCCACCAGTATTGTCTATTGGTTTAATGCTGGGGGCGCTGACCAAGTGCATTACAAGAACTGTGTGGAGGCCCAGAGGTAAGGAAGCGTGTGATGTCCTAGGTCATGACAGAGGCCCACTGCAGGGATGGAAGGAGCAGTGCTCTCAGGAGCTGCTTATGCTGTACTTGGGTCAGGTCACTGCCCTGTGACCCTCACTGCCATGATCACTAAGGTTACTCACTATTTGTAAAGAGGGCACATCTAAGCAGAGACCTGTACAGTGCAGCAATGTTCCCTGCCCGCCTTTCCTGGCATGTGACTATTGGAGCTTTTATACATCCATGTCAGACATGCTGTGACAGGTGGGTGGGTGGGACAGAGATTTAACACCCAAGGACCCATGTCCCACCCTTATTAGCTGGCTCAGCTTCCAACGGTGTCAGTATGTTGGAGACTCATGGCAGTTTATGAGGTAAACTTTATCAGGAGAACGCACTGAAAAGACATTTTAAAATAATTTCAAGTTTAGGAAGCTGGGAACAAACGCTGGACAATTCCAAGTCATTTACATTTGTAATTTTTGTAACCAAATGCCTTGTGGAGCAATCTCTCTGGACTAGATCCCAATCACCTCTTTCTAGAACTCCCCGTCCCCTCATCATCTGGGAGCTCTAGGATCCACTCAACCAGCTATTGAAATGTATCAGATCAATGTGATACGTAAAACCCCTCAATCTGAGGGTCCCGGGGGGGGGGGGGCTCCTCTTACCACCCTGAGGGTGCAAGTGCTGAGAGATCCCCAGGGACCAGTGAGGCTGGTGCATCTGCAGCTTGTAGTTTATTTCTACCTTCACTGTGAATATTCTCTTAATTACTTCACATCTTCACATCAGATACCCCTGCCCTGCCGGGAGATGTCCCAGGGGATGATTATGATGATGCCAGAGAAGTGTCTGACCCTGAAGAGGACCCTGCTTTGGGGCAGAATGATGAGCAAGGCACTGGGGCAAGTGACAGGGACAGGGATTCACAGACAGGTGAGTGGAAAACTGTTTGCACTTCACAGTGTCTCTGCAGAGTGGGAGGGCTGGAAATGTGGGGTACACAGCAAGGGAACAGCCCTGGCCAACCCAATGCTTGTGAAACAAACTCTCCTTCTCTGGTCTCTCCATTCCCTCAAAGCAGAGACTTCAGTGCCTGCCATGGGGAGAGGAACAGCAGGGTCCCTGCTGGATGGTACTTTGTGGTCAAACCAGCAAGATACCTAGGATCCGTCTGCCTCTAGGTTCCAATCCTTGTGTGGCTGCCACACCCTGGATGTGTTCGATTCCCACCATTTCACTGTGCATGTATCTTTTGGGCAGAATCCTATACACTAAAGTCCTGTTACTGCTGCACCAGTGCTAAAGAGCCCATGACATGTCCTGTAAAATCTGGGATGGGCTTTGTCCGTTGTCCTTGGCCAATATCTCCCCTCTCCTCCCCATTGTGTCATGAGCAGAGACACCCTCAGCCACTCCAGAAGAGGAGGTGCAGTGGTGATGAAATGTGCATCGATTAGTACTTGATAAGAATAACGTGCTTATGTTTATTGCTAGGGCAGAGTGAAAGTAACGATGTTCTTAGCTAAGCGCTCCTTGCTGGTAAGTGCTTGTGTTTTGTACATGGAGTGACAAGTAGCTACAGCTGGCACTTGACACCTTTACCTTGTCTGGAAACCAAAGGTTTTAATTTCCAGACTATATATAGAGATGACGGATTAGAACTTGTCATAGACTCAAGACTGAAGACGGAACGATTTCTAATCCGTACTATAGAGCAGAGATTTCTCAAACTGGGCAGCACAGAACATATTCTGGGGCGGTGTGAGAAGCCAGAGCACAGAGCGGTGGCTCCTGTCTGGGTGCCCAGTTTTGAAGGCAACACTGCCACCGGCAGCAGCGCAGAAGTAAGGATGCCATGGTCTGGTGTTGCCACTCTTACTTCTCTGCTGCTGCTAACGGTAGTGCTGCCTTTGAGCTGGGTGGCTGGAGAGCTATATACTTAAATGGCTCTTTTTGACTCAGTGCCCTACTGTTTTTCATATTTAGTGAAAGTTGCATGTTGATTTTTTTTTTAAATTGGTATATGTACTTGTGTGGCGAGGAGGGGAGGTGTCAGTTACTATGGATACAAAGAAAGGGGCCACAATCAAGTAAGTTTGAAAACCACTGCTGTAAAGTGCACTCCACCTTGCTCTGCAGCCGCACATAACCATAGAATGGATCCATGGACTGTATGTCTCCCCCTTGGTGTTTTCAGGTTGGAGCCTGCACTCACTAAGGAGTGAAGTTGTCTTTGGGATGGAGAAGGAAACCCCGTCCCTGCCTCCTGGAGACACAGGTTATGATGATGTGGGACATGGTGACTCTGGGGGTTCAATATCATAACAATTTGATTGGACAAAATAACCCTGTGATGATGTAAATGCTTTGCCTCTTTCTCTCGGAAATTATGGCCCAGAGAAAGTCCCTTCCTGATTGACAGACAAAGCAGGCGTTTTTATAGGATTTGTGTGAAGTTTCAGGAAATACAAGAGTGAGTGGGAAAAGGTTCATAAGCTTTCTTTGTATAATTTTCCATTGTTTGGAGGGGGTGGAAGTTTCCTGCTTTTTTATGCCTTTAATTTCTTTAGCTTGACTTTGTACTGTTTTCATATTAAATGATTTCTGAAAGTCTCCCCCTTAGTGGACGTTTTTTTTGCCAGATGAATTGTGCAGTCTCCAGGGCTCACCACAGGGAGAGGCTGAGATTAAACAAACCAAGAGACAAGGGAAGGCCACCTCTGGGCATGGCCGGCTGTTTGATAGCTGGGTGGGTTTACACATCAGGCATGTGGTAAAAGTGAGAAACCAGGTAGAGAACATTCTGAGATGAGCAACATGGTTGTTCCTGAAGCGAATTCAGATTTGAAACTTTCATTGAATCCAAGGAGATAAATGCAAAATTCTCCCAGGAGAATGGAAAATTTCAGACCTGAAATTGAACAAACTGTGAAAAGATTTCCCGAATAGCAATAAATGCAGAGGATGAATATTTCTGCTAGGACTATTCACTGCTAGGACTATTAGCAACAAATCGCTACATTTGTTGGTTAAAGCAAATCTGCATCTTCATCAACCTATAATTTAAATACAGCTGGTGCAATAGCTATTGCTGTTTAAGTCTGTCTTTGTAGGGCTTATAGCTGTCAATTGTAGCGTTATATATATGTAAAATCACACATTCTTATATGTGTGTGTGTGTGTGTGTGTAAAAAACTTATAAGTGCTCCCCAGGGAATTTCACTGTACGTAAAAGTGCTCTCATAGTGGGATGAGCTCCTCATACTTTAAAAGGGAATCACAATTTTTTCCCCTTGGTCTGTGATAAGCTTCATTCCCTGGAGGTTGCATGAACTACAGAAAGGAGCAGGGCAGGGAAAAAAATCTATTCATTTATTTTCCTATTTTAACAAAATTTCTTTCTTTATAACCCCAGCCAAGGAGGAAAGCAGGACGAGTAGGCATCAGATGTACTGGGCCTGATTCTCCTGTTACCTATGGGGGTGTAAAACTGGACTAACTCTGCTGAAATAAATGGAGTTTTACCTTAGTGAAAAACTGGTGTAAGTGAGATCAAGATCCAGCTTTATTAGGCTGAAGGGACGATGAGTTTTCAGGTCTCCTGCCACCCATCCTGAAAATATATTTGGAAATGGCTGATACTGTAGTGCAATGTGGCCTATTCGAAAGGTAAAAACATGCTCTTCAGTAGTATTTCTGAGCCTCAAGGGAAAGTCATCTCTGGTAAGACAGGTTTAGCAACAGCCAGAGACAGGGTGACCTCTTCCATCAAAGCAGTTAGCATCCCAGAGAACGTGTATTTAATTGGAATGTACCAATGAGAAGAATGGTCTTGTAACTAAAAGTATCAAGAGATGTGGGCTCTGCCTTTGCCTGCCACAAACCATCCGGCTGACCTTGGCCAAGACACTTAGGTTGAAGTTTTCAAATCTGGGCACTCAAAGAAGCAAAAGGAGCACGTCTGAAAACCAGGCCACTTGTTCAAGTGCTTCATTTTATGCCCCCCACTGTCAGAAATGAAGGCCTAGAACTATTGGGAATCCAGGGATGGGTGGGTGCATCCCGGCCCACAGCTGAAGATCCCTCCCCCAGCCTAAGGGGAGGAACTACTGAACACAGCGCTCAAGCGAAAACAGGGACAACAGGAAGGGTTACAGTTTCAAAAGCAGGGATCCAGAGGGGAACACTGAGCAGAGAACCTCGGACAGCACCCACTTGTCCTCGAAGGTGTCTAGGGAGCCAGCAAACACATCCCAGAGAAACTCTGCCTGGATGTGTAAGCCAAGACAGGAGCAGAAATAGGCTCCGCTGTCTCAGAGTACCTCCCAGTCTAGCATCCTCCTCCGGGTGTGGTGGATGGACAGCTGGGCCAGGAGGAAGTTGATGAGGAGGTCTTGTGACTTCATGGGGCCATGGATGGGGTGTACGTATATCAAAAGGTGCAGGAAAAAGTGAAGCCAGAACCTGAGGAGAAGGAACTGGAGCAGCCAGAAAGGGGCTGCAACCTGGCACGCTCTAGGTAGACATGTGCCAAGGGTCTCCCTGATGCCACAGAAGGGGCAGGTTTGGGGGAGGGGTGGGTCAACCATGCCAAATACGTGCCTGTGCTCCCAGTTCCATGATGGAGCTGCCAGCTGATATCCCTGGTGGGCCATGGGACCAAGGTGAATTACAGGCTGGCCCACTAGGGTTCCTCACCCTTCACTGGTGATAAAAGGT
>NW_027053851.1:0-20609 GCF_011386835.1 Chrysemys picta bellii | reverse complement strand
TGCTATAGAGATGCAGTGCCTGGTGTCAGAGACCTGTGGCCCCTTAGAGACTAGCAAACTTGGTTTGCTAGCGATGCAGTGCCTGGTGTCAGAGACCTGTGGCCCCTTAGAGACTAGCAAACCTGGTTTGCTATAGAGATGCAGTGCCTTGTGTCAGAGACCCGTGGCCCCTTAGAGACTAGCAACCTGGTTTGCTATAGAGATGCAGTGCTGTGTCAGAGACCCGTGGCCCCTTAGAGACTAGCAAACCTGGTTTGCTATAGAGATGCAGTGCCTGGTGTCAGAGACCCGTGGCCCCTTAGAGACTAGCAAACCTGGTTTGCTATAGAGATGCAGTGCCTGGTGTCAGAGACCCGTGGCCCCTTAGAGACTAGCAAAACCTGGTTTGCTATAGAGATGCAGTGCCTGGTGTCAGAGACCCGTGGCCCCTTAGAGACTAGCAACCTGGTTTGCTATAGAGATGCAGTGCCTGGTGTCAGAGACCTGTGGCCCCTTAGAGACTAGCAAACCTGGTTTGCTATAGAGATGCAGTGCCTGGTGTCAGAGACCTGTGGCCCTTAGAGACTAGCAAACCTGGTTTGCTATAGAGATGCAGTGCTGGTGTCAGAGACCTGTGGCCCCTTAGAGACTAGCAAACCTGGTTTGCTATAGAGATGCAGTGCCTGGTGTCAGAGACCTGTGGCCCCTTAGAGACTAGCAAACCTGGTTTGCTATAGAGATGCAGTGCCTGGTGTCAGAGACCTGTGGCCCCTTAGAGACTAGCAAACCTGGTTTGCTATAGAGATGCAGTGCCTGGTGTCAGAGACCTGTGGCCCCTTAGAGACTAGCAAACCTGGTTTGCTATAGAGATGCAGTGCCTGGTGTCAGAGACCCGTGGCCCCTTAGAGACTAGCAAACCTGGTTTGCTATAGAGATGCAGTGCCTGGTGTCAGAGACCTGTGGCCCCTTAGAGACTAGCAAACTTGGTTTGCTATAGAGATGCAGTGCCTGGTGTCAGAGACCTGTGGCCCCTTAGAGACTAGCAAACTGGTTTGCTAGCGATGCAGTGCCTGGTGTCAGAGACCTGTGGCCCCTTAGAGACTAGCAAACTTGGTTTGCTAGCGATGCAGTGCCTGGTGTCAGAGACCCTGTGGCCCCTTAGAGACTAGCAAACTTGGTTTGCTAGCGATGCAGTGCCTGGTGTCAGAGACCTGTGGCCCCTTAGAGACTAGCAAACCTGGTTTGCTATAGAGATGCAGTGCCTGGTGTCAGGCATGTGGCCCCTTAGAGACTAGCAAACCTGGTTTGCTATAGAGATGCAGTGCCTGGTGTCACAGGCCTGTGGCCCCTTAGAGACTAGCAAACCTGGTTTGCTAGCGATGCAGTGCTGGTGTCAGAGGCTGTGGCCCCTTAGAGACTAGCAAACTTGGTTTGCTAGCGATGCAGTGCCTGGTGTCAGAGGCCTGTGGCCCCTTAGAGACTAGCAAACCTGGTTTGCTAGCGATGCAGTGCCTTGTGTCAGAGACCTGTGGCCCCTTAGAGACTAGCAAACCTGGTTTGCTATAGGATGCAGTGCCTTGTGTCAGAGACCCGTGGCCCCTTAGAGACTAGCAACCTGGTTTGCTATAGAGATGCAGTGCCTGGTGTCAGAGACCCGTGGCCCCTTAGAGACTAGCAAACCTGGTTTGCTATAGAGATGCAGTGCCTGGTGTCAGAGACCCGTGGCCCCTTAGAGACTAGCAACCTGGTTTGCTATAGAGATGCAGTGCCTGGTGTCAGAGACCCGTGGCCCCTTAGAGACTAGCAAACCTGGTTTGCTATAGAGATGCAGTGCCTGGTGTCAGAGACCTGTGGCCCTTAGAGACTAGCAAACCTGGTTTGCTATAGAGATGCAGTGCCTGGTGTCAGAGACCTGTGGCCCCTTAGACTAGCAAACCTGGTTTGCTATAGAGATGCAGTGCCTGGTGTCAGAGACCTGTGGCCCCTTAGAGACTAGCAAACCTGGTTTGCTATAGAGATGCAGTGCCTGGTGTCAGAGACCTGTGGCCCCTTAGAGACTAGCAAACCTGGTTTGCTATAGAGATGCAGTGCTGGTGTCAGAGACCCTGTGGCCCCTTAGAGACTAGCAAACTTGGTTTGCTAGCGATGTAGTGCCTGGTGTCAGAGACCTGTGGCCCCTTAGAGACTAGCAAACTTGGTTTGCTAGCGATGCAGTGCCTGGTGTCAGAGACCTTTGGCCCCTTAGAGACTAGCAAACTTGGTTTGCTAGCGATGCAGTGCCTGGTGTCAGAGACCTGTGGCCCCTTAGAGACTAGCAAACTTGGTTTGCTAGCGATGCAGTGCCTGGTGTCAGAGACCTGTGGCCCCTTAGAGACTAGCAAACTTGGTTTGCTAGCGATGCAGTGCCTGGTGTCAGAGACCTGTGGCCCTTAGAGACTAGCAAACTTGGTTTGCTAGCGATGCAGTGCTGGTGTCAGAGACCTGTGGCCCCCTTAGAGACGAGCAAACTTGGTTTGCTAGCGATGCAGTGCCTGGTGTCAGAGACCTGTGGCCCCTTAGAGACTAGCAAACCTGGTTTGCTATAGAGATGCAGTGCCTGGTGTCAGGCATGTGGCCCCTTAGAGACTAGCAAACCTGGTTTGCTATAGAGATGCAGTGCCTGGTGTCACAGGCCTGTGGCCCCTTAGAGACTAGCAAACCTGGTTTGCTAGCGATGCAGTGCCTGGTGTCAGAGGCCTGTGGCCCCTTAGAGACTAGCAAACTTGGTTTGCTAGCGATGCAGTGCCTGGTGTCAGAGGCCTGTGGCCCCTTAGAGACTAGCAAACCTGGTTTGCTAGCGATGCAGTGCCTTGTGTCAGAGACCTGTGGCCCCTTAGAGACTAGCAAACCTGGTTTGCTATAGAGATGCAGTGCCTTGTGTCAGAGACCCGTGGCCCCTTAGAGACTAGCAAACCTGGTTTGCTATAGAGATGCAGTGCTGGTGTCAGAGACCCGTGGCCCTTAGAGACTAGCAAACCTGGTTTGCTATAGAGATGCAGTGCCTGGTGTCAGAGACCCGTGGCCCCTTAGAGACTAGCAAACCTGGTTTGCTATAGAGATGCAGTGCCTGGTGTCAGAGACCCGTGGCCCCTTAGAGACTAGCAAACCTGGTTTGCTATAGAGATGCAGTGCCTGGTGTCAGAGACCCGTGGCCCCTTAGAGACTAGCAAACCTGGTTTGCTATAGAGATGCAGTGCCTGGTGTCAGAGACCTGTGGCCCCTTAGAGACTAGCAACCTGGTTTGCTATAGAGATGCAGTGCCTGGTGTCAGAGACCTGTGGCCCCTTAGAGACTAGCAAACTGGTTTGCTATAGAGATGCAGTGCCTGGTGTCAGAGACCTGTGGCCCCTTAGAGACTAGCAAACCTGGTTTGCTATAGAGATGCAGTGCCTGGTGTCAGAGACCTGTGGCCCTTAGAGACTAGCAAACCTGGTTTGCTATAGAGATGCAGTGCCTGGTGTCAGAGACCTGTGGCCCCTTAGAGACTAGCAAACCTGGTTTGCTATAGAGATGCAGTGCCTGGTGTCAGAGACCTGTGGCCCCTTAGAGACTAGCAAACCTGGTTTGCTATAGAGATGCAGTGCTGGTGTCAGAGACCTGTGGCCCTTAGAGACTAGCAAACCTGGTTTGCTATAGAGATGCAGTGCTGGTGTCAGAGACCTGTGGCCCCTTAGAGACTAGCAAACCTGGTTTGCTATAGAGATGCAGTGCCTGGTGTCAGAGACCTGTGGCCCCTTAGAGACTGGCAAACCTGGTTTGCTATAGAGATGCAGTGCCTGGTGTCAGAGACCTGTGGCCCTTAGAGACTAGCAAACCTGGTTTGCTATAGAGATGCAGTGCCTGGTGTCAGAGACCTGTGGCCCCTTAGAGACTAGCAAACCTGGTTTGCTATAGAGATGCAGTGCTGGTGTCAGAGACCTGTGGCCCTTAGAGACTAGCAAACCTGGTTTGCTATAGAGATGCAGTGCCTGGTGTCAGAGACCTGTGGCCCTTAGAGACTAGCAAACCTGGTTTGCTATAGAGATGCAGTGCCTGGTGTCAGAGACCTGTGGCCCTTAGAGACTAGCAAACTTGGTTTGCTAGCGATGCAGTGCCTGGTGTCAGAGACCTGTGGCCCCTTAGAGACTAGCAAACTTGGTTTGCTAGCGATGCAGTGCCTGGTGTCAGAGACCTGTGGCCCCTTAGAGACTAGCAAACTGGTTTGCTAGCGATGCAGTGCCTGGTGTCAGAGACCTGTGGCCCTTAGAGACTAGCAAACCTGGTTTGCTATAGAGATGCAGTGCTGGTGTCAGAGACCTGTGGCCCCTTAGAGACTAGCAAACCTGGTTTGCTATAGAGATGCAGTGCCTGGTGTCAGAGACCTGTGGCCCCTTAGAGACTAGCAAACCTGGTTTGCTATAGAGATGCAGTGCCTGGTGTCAGAGACCTGTGGCCCCTTAGAGACTAGCAAACCTGGTTTGCTATAGAGATGCAGTGCCTGGTGTCAGAGACCCGTGGCCCCTTAGAGACTAGCAAACCTGGTTTGCTATAGAGATGCAGTGCCTGGTGTCAGAGACCCTGTGGCCCCTTAGAGACTAGCAAACTTGGTTTGCTATAGAGATGCAGTGCCTGGTGTCAGAGACCTGTGGCCCCTTAGAGACTAGCAAACTTGGTTTGCTAGCGATGCAGTGCCTGGTGTCAGAGACCTGTGGCCTTAGAGACTAGCAAACTTGGTTTGCTAGCGATGCAGTGCCTGGTGTCAGAGACCTGTGGCCCCCTTAGAGACTAGCAAACTTGGTTTGCTATAGAGATGCAGTGCCTGGTGTCAGAGACCTGTGGCCCCTTAGAGACTAGCAACTTGGTTTGCTAGCGATGCAGTGCCTGGTGTCAGAGACCTGTGGCCCCCTTAGAGACTAGCAAACTTGGTTTGCTAGCGATGCAGTGCCTGGTGTCAGAGACCCGTGGCCCCTTAGAGACTAGCAAACCTGGTTTGCTATAGAGATGCAGTGCCTGGTGTCAGAGACCCGTGGCCCCTTAGAGACTAGCAAACCTGGTTTGCTATAGAGATGCAGTGCCTGGTGTCAGAGACCTGTGGCCCCTTAGAGACTAGCAAACTGGTTTGCTATAGAGATGCAGTGCCTGGTGTCAGAGACCTGTGGCCCCTTAGAGACTAGCAACCTGGTTTGCTATAGAGATGCAGTGCCTGGTGTCAGAGACCTGTGGCCCCTTAGAGACTAGCAACCTGGTTTGCTATAGAGATGCAGTGCCTGGTGTCAGAGACCTGTGGCCCCTTAGAGACTAGCAAACCTGGTTTGCTATAGAGATGCCAGTGCCTGGTGTCAGAGACTGTGGCCCCCTTAGAGACTAGCAAACCTGGTTTGCTATAGAGATGCAGTGCCTGGTGTCAGAGACTGTGGCCCCTTAGAGACTAGCAAACCTGGTTTGCTATAGAGATGCAGTGCCTGGTGTCAGAGACCTGTGGCCCCTTAGAGACTAGCAAACCTGGTTTGCTATAGAGATGCAGTGCCTGGTGTCAGAGACCTGTGGCCCCTTAGAGACTAGCAAACCTGGTTTGCTATAGAGATGCAGTGCCTGGTGTCAGAGACCTGTGGCCCCTTAGAGACTGGCAAACCTGGTTTGCTATAGAGATGCAGTGCCTGGTGTCAGAGACCTGTGGCCCCTTAGAGACTAGCAAACCTGGTTTGCTATAGAGATGCAGTGCCTGGTGTCAGAGACCTGTGGCCCCTTAGAGACTAGCAAACCTGGTTTGCTATAGAGATGCAGTGCCTGGTGTCAGAGACCTGTGGCCCCTTAGAGACTAGCAAACCTGGTTTGCTATAGAGATGCAGTGCTGGTGTCAGAGACCTGTGGCCCCTTAGAGACTAGCAAACCTGGTTTGCTATAGAGATGCAGTGCCTGGTGTCAGAGACCTGTGGCCCCCTTAGAGACTAGCAAACTTGGTTGCTAGCGATGCAGTGCCTGGTGTCAGAGACCTGTGGCCCCTTAGAGACTAGCAAACTTGGTTTGCTAGCGATGCAGTGCCTGGTGTCAGAGACCTGTGGCCCCTTAGAGACTAGCAAACTTGGTTTGCTAGCGATGCAGTGCCTGGTGTCAGAGACCTGTGGCCCCCTTAGAGACTAGCAAACCTGGTTTGCTATAGAGATGCAGTGCCTGGTGTCAGAGACCTGTGGCCCCTTAGAGGACTAGCAAACCTGGTTTGCTATAGAGATGCAGTGCCTGGTGTCAGAGACCTGTGGCCCCTTAGAGACTAGCAAACCTGGTTTGCTATAGAGATGCAGAGCCTGGTGTCAGAGACCTGTGGCCCCTTAGAGACTAGCAAACCTGGTTTGCTATAGAGATGCAGTGCCTGGTGTCAGAGACCCGTGGCCCCTTAGAGACTAGCAACCTGGTTTGCTATAGAGATGCAGTGCCTGGTGTCAGAGACCTGTGGCCCCTTAGAGACTAGCAAACTTGGTTTGCTATAGAGATGCAGTGCCTGGTGTCAGAGACCTGTGGCCCCTTAGAGACTAGCAAACTTGGTTTGCTAGCGATGCAGTGCCTGGTGTCAGAGACCTGTGGCCCCTTAGAGACTAGCAAACTTGGTTTGCTAGCGATGCAGTGCCTGGTGTCAGAGACCTGTGGCCCCCTTAGAGACTAGCAAACTTGGTTTGCTAGCGATGCAGTGCCTGGTGTCAGAGACCTGTGGCCCCTTAGAGACTAGCAAACCTGGTTTGCTATAGAGATGCAGTGCCTGGTGTCAGGCATGTGGCCCCTTAGAGACTAGCAAACCTGGTTTGCTATAGAGATGCAGTGCCTGGTGTCACAGGCCTGTGGCCCCTTAGAGACTAGCAAACCTGGTTTGCTAGCGATGCAGTGCCTGGTGTCAGAGGCCTGTGGCCCCTTAGAGACTAGCAAACTTGGTTTGCTAGCGATGCAGTGCCTGGTGTCAGAGGCCTGTGGCCCCTTAGAGACTAGCAAACCTGGTTTGCTAGCGATGCAGTGCCTGGTGTCAGAGACCTGTGGCCCCTTAGAGACTAGCAAACCTGGTTTGCTATAGAGATGCAGTGCCTTGTGTCAGAGACCCGTGGCCCCTTAGAGACTAGCAAACCTGGTTTGCTATAGAGATGCAGTGCCTGGTGTCAGAGACCCGTGGCCCCTTAGAGACTAGCAAACCTGGTTTGCTATAGAGATGCAGTGCCTGGTGTCAGAGACCCGTGGCCCCTTAGAGACTAGCAAACCTGGTTTGCTATAGAGATGCAGTGCCTGGTGTCAGAGACCTGTGGCCCCTTAGAGACTAGCAAACCTGGTTTGCTATAGAGATGCAGTGCCTGGTGTCAGAGACCTGTGGCCCCTTAGAGACTAGCAAACCTGGTTTGCTATAGAGATGCAGTGCCTGGTGTCAGAGACCTGTGGCCCCTTAGAGACTAGCAAACCTGGTTTGCTATAGAGATGCAGTGCCTGGTGTCAGAGACCTGTGGCCCCCTTAGAGACTAGCAAACCTGGTTTGCTATAGAGATGCAGTGCCTGGTGTCAGAGACCTGTGGCCCCTTAGAGACTAGCAAACCTGGTTTGCTATAGAGATGCAGTGCCTGGTGTCAGAGACCTGTGGCCCCTTAGAGACTAGCAAACCTGGTTTGCTATAGAGATGCAGTGCCTGGTGTCAGAGACCTGTGGCCCCTTAGAGACTAGCAACTTGGTTTGCTAGCGATGTAGTGCCTGGTGTCAGAGACCTGTGGCCCCTTAGAGACTAGCAAACTTGGTTTGCTAGCGATGCAGTGCCTGGTGTCAGAGACCCTTTGGCCCCTTAGAGACTAGCAAACTTGGTTTGCTAGCGATGCAGTGCCTGGTGTCAGAGACCTGTGGCCCCTTAGAGACTAGCAAACTTGGTTTGCTAGCGATGCAGTGCTGGTGTCAGAGACCTGTGGCCCCTTAGAGACTAGCAAACTTGGTTTGCTAGCGATGCAGTGCCTGGTGTCAGAGACCTGTGGCCCTTAGAGACTAGCAAACTTGGTTTGCTAGCGATGCAGTGCCTGGTGTCAGAGACCTGTGGCCCCTTAGAGACGAGCAAACTTGGTTTGCTAGCGATGCAGTGCCTGGTGTCAGAGACCTGTGGCCCCTTAGAGACTAGCAAACCTGGTTTGCTATAGAGATGCAGTGCCTGGTGTCAGGCATGTGGCCCCTTAGAGACTAGCAAACCTGGTTTGCTATAGAGATGCAGTGCCTGGTGTCACAGGCCTGTGGCCCCTTAGAGACTAGCAAACTGGTTTGCTAGCGATGCAGTGCCTGGTGTCAGAGGCCTGTGGCCCCTTAGAGACTAGCAAACTTGGTTTGCTAGCGATGCAGTGCCTGGTGTCAGAGGCCTGTGGCCCCTTAGAGACTAGCAAACCTGGTTTGCTAGCGATGCAGTGCCTTGTGTCAGAGACCTGTGGCCCCTTAGAGACTAGCAAACCTGGTTTGCTATAGAGATGCAGTGCCTGGTGTCAGAGACCCGTGGCCCCTTAGAGACTAGCAAACCTGGTTTGCTATAGAGATGCAGTGCCTGGTGTCAGAGACCCGTGGCCCCTTAGAGACTAGCAAACCTGGTTTGCTATAGAGATGCAGTGCCTGGTGTCAGAGACCCGTGGCCCCTTAGAGACTAGCAAACCTGGTTTGCTATAGAGATGCAGTGCCTGGTGTCAGAGACCGTGGCCCCTTAGAGACTAGCAAACCTGGTTTGCTATAGAGATGCAGTGCCTGGTGTCAGAGACCTGTGGCCCCTTAGAGACTAGCAAACCTGGTTTGCTATAGAGATGCAGTGCCTGGTGTCAGAGACCTGTGGCCACTTAGAGACTAGCAAACCTGGTTTGCTATAGAGATGCAGTGCCTGGTGTCAGAGACCTGTGGCCCCTTAGAGACTTGCAAACCTGGTTTGCTATAGAGATGCAGTGCCTGGTGTCAGAGACCTGTGGCCCCTTAGAGACTTGCAAACCTGGTTTGCTATAGAGATGCAGTGCCTGGTGTCAGAGACCTGTGGCCCCTTAGAGACTAGCAAACCTGGTTTGCTATAGAGATGCAGTGCCTGGTGTCAGAGACCTGTGGCCCCTTAGAGACTAGCAAACCTGGTTTGCTATAGAGATGCAGTGCCTGGTGTCAGAGACCTGTGGCCCCTTAGAGACTAGCAAACCTGGTTTGCTATAGAGATGCAGTGCCTGGTGTCAGAGACCTGTGGCCCCTTAGAGACTAGCAAACCTGGTTTGCTATAGAGATGCAGTGCCTGGTGTCAGAGACCTGTGGCCCCTTAGAGACTAGCAAACCTGGTTTGCTATAGAGATGCAGTGCCTGGTGTCAGAGACCTGTGGCCCCTTAGAGACTAGCAAACCTGGTTTGCTATAGAGATGCAGTGCCTGGTGTCAGAGACCTGTGGCCCCTTAGAGACTAGCAAACCTGGTTTGCTATAGAGATGCAGTGCCTGGTGTCAGAGACCTGTGGCCCCTTAGAGACTAGCAAACCTGGTTTGCTATAGAGATGCAGTGCCTGGTGTCAGAGACCTGTGGCCCCTTAGAGACTAGCAAACCTGGTTTGCTATAGAGATGCAGTGCCTGGTGTCAGAGACCTGTGGCCCCTTAGAGACTAGCAAACCTGGTTTGCTATAGAGATGCAGTGCCTGGTGTCAGAGACCTGTGGCCCCCTTAGAGACTAGCAAACCTGGTTTGCTATAGAGATGCAGTGCCTGGTGTCAGAGTCCCGTGGCCCCTTAGAGACTAGCAAACCTGGTTTGCTATAGAGATGCAGTGCCTGGTGTCAGAGTCCCGTGGCCCCTTAGAGACTAGCAAACCTGGTTTGCTATAGAGATGCAGTGCCTGGTGTCAGAGACCTGTGGCCCCTTAGAGACTAGCAAACCTGGTTTGCTATAGAGATGCAGTGCCTGGTGTCAGAGACCCGTGGCCCCTTAGAGACTAGCAAACCTGGTTTGCTATAGAGATGCAGTGCCTGGTGTCAGAGACCCGTGGCCCCTTAGAGACTAGCAAACCTGGTTTGCTATAGAGATGCAGTGCCTGGTGTCAGAGACCCGTGGCCCCTTAGAGACTAGCAAACTGGTTTGCTATAGAGATGCAGTGCCTGGTGTCAGAGACCCGTGGCCCCTTAGAGACTAGCAAACCTGGTTTGCTATAGAGATGCAGTGCCTGGTGTCAGAGACCCGTGGCCCCTTAGAGACTAGCAAACCTGGTTTGCTATAGAGATGCAGTGCCTGGTGTCAGAGACCTGTGGCCCCTTAGAGACTAGCAAACTTGGTTTGCTAGCGATGCAGTGCCTGGTGTCAGAGACCTGTGGCCCCCTTAGAGACTAGCAAACCTTGGTTTGCTAGCGATGCAGTGCCTGGTGTCAGAGACCTGTGGCCCCTTAGAGACTAGCAAACCTGGTTTGCTATAGAGATGCAGTGCCTGGTGTCAGAGACCTGTGGCCCCTTAGAGACTAGCAAACCTGGTTTGCTATAGAGATGCAGTGCCTGGTGTCACAGGCCTGTGGCCCCTTAGAGACTAGCAAACCTGGTTTGCTAGCGATGCAGTGCCTGGTGTCAGAGGCCCTGTGGCCCCTTAGAGACTAGCAAACTTGGTTTGCTAGCGATGCAGTGCCTGGTGTCAGAGGCCTGTGGCCCCTTAGAGACTAGCAAACCTGGTTTGCTAGCGATGCAGTGCCTTGTGTCAGAGACCTGTGGCCCCTTAGAGACTAGCAAACCTGGTTTGCTATAGAGATGCAGTGCCTTGTGTCAGAGACCCGTGGCCCCTTAGAGACTAGCAAACCTGGTTTGCTATAGAGATGCAGTGCCTGGTGTCAGAGACCCGTGGCCCCTTAGAGACTAGCAAACCTGGTTGCTATAGAGATGCAGTGCCTGGTGTCAGAGACCCGTGGCCCCTTAGAGACTAGCAAACCTGGTTTGCTATAGAGATGCAGTGCCTGGTGTCAGAGACCTGTGGCCCCTTAGAGACTAGCAAACTTGGTTTGCTAGCGATGCAGTGCCTGGTGTCAGAGACCTGTGGCCCCTTAGAGACTAGCAAACCTGGTTTGCTATAGAGATGCAGGCCTGTGTCAGAGACCCGTGGCCCTTAGAGACTAGCAAACCTGGTTTGCTATAGAGATGCAGTGCCTGGTGTCAGAGACCCGTGGCCCCTTAGAGACTAGCAAACCTGGTTTGCTATAGAGATGCAGTGCCTGGTGTCAGAGACCCGTGGCCCCTTAGAGACTAGCAAACCTGGTTTGCTATAGAGATGCAGTGCCTGGTGTCAGAGACCCGTGGCCCCTTAGAGACTAGCAAACCTGGTTTGCTATAGAGATGCAGTGCCTGGTGTCAGAGACCCGTGGCCCCTTAGAGACTAGCAAACCTGGTTTGCTATAGAGATGCAGTGCCTGGTGTCAGAGACCCGTGGCCCCTTAGAGACTAGCAAACCTGGTTTGCTATAGAGATGCAGTGCCTGGTGTCAGAGACCCGTGGCCCCTTAGAGACTAGCAAACCTGGTTTGCTATAGAGATGCAGTGCCTGGTGTCAGAGACCTGTGGCCCCTTAGAGACTAGCAAACCTGGTTTGCTATAGAGATGCAGTGCCTGGTGTCAGAGACCTGTGGCCCCTTAGAGACTAGCAAACCTGGTTTGCTATAGAGATGCAGTGCCTGGTGTCAGAGACCTGTGGCCCCTTAGAGACTAGCAAACCTGGTTTGCTATAGAGATGCAGTGCCTGGTGTCAGAGACCTGTGGCCCCTTAGAGACTAGCAAACCTGGTTTGCTATAGAGATGCAGTGCCTGGTGTCAGAGACCTGTGGCCCCTTAGAGACTAGCAAACCTGGTTTGCTATAGAGATGCAGTGCCTGGTGTCAGAGACCTGTGGCCCCTTAGAGACTAGCAAACCTGGTTTGCTATAGAGATGCAGTGCCTGGTGTCAGAGACCTGTGGCCCCTTAGAGACTAGCAAACCTGGTTTGCTATAGAGATGCAGTGCCTGGTGTCAGAGACCTGTGGCCCCTTAGAGACTAGCAAACCTGGTTTGCTATAGAGATGCAGTGCCTGGTGTCAGAGACCTGTGGCCCCTTAGAGACTAGCAAACCTGGTTTGCTATAGAGATGCAGTGCCTGGTGTCAGAGACCTGTGGCCCCTTAGAGACTAGCAAACCTGGTTTGCTATAGAGATGCAGTGCCTGGTGTCAGAGACCTGTGGCCCCTTAGAGACTAGCAAACCTGGTTTGCTATAGAGATGCAGTGCCTGGTGTCAGAGACCTGTGGCCCCTTAGAGACTAGCAAACCTGGTTTGCTATAGAGATGCAGTGCCTGGTGTCAGAGACCTGTGGCCCCTTAGAGACTAGCAAACCTGGTTTGCTATAGAGATGCAGTGCCTGGTGTCAGAGACCTGTGGCCCCTTAGAGACTAGCAAACCTGGTTTGCTATAGAGATGCAGTGCCTGGTGTCAGAGACCTGTGGCCCCTTAGAGACTAGCAAACTTGGTTTGCTAGCGATGCAGTGCCTGGTGTCAGAGACCTGTGGCCCCTTAGACTCTAAGGGGCCACAGGTCTCCTGACACCAGGCACTGCATCGCTAGCAACAAGTTGCTAGTCTCTAAGGGGCCACAGGTCTCTGACACCAGGCACTGCATCTCTATAGCAAACCAGGTTTGCTAGTCTCTAAGGGGCCACAGGTCTCTGACACCCAGGCACTGCATCTCTATAGCAAACCAGGTTTGCTAGTCTCTAAGGGGCCACAGGTCTCTGACACCAGGCACTGCATCTCCTATAGCAAACCAGGTTTGCTAGTCTCTAAGGGGCCACAGGTCTCTGACACCAGGCACTGCATCTCTATAGCAAACCAGGTTTGCTAGTCTCTAAGGGGCCACAGGTCTCTGACACCAGGCACTGCATCTCTATAGCAAACCAGGTTTGCTAGTCTCTAAGGGGCCACAGGTCTCTGACACCAGGCACTGCATCTCTATAGCAAACCAGGTTTGCTAGTCTCTAAGGGGCCACAGGTCTCTGACACCAGGCACTGCATCTCTATAGCAAACCAGGTTTGCTAGTCTCTAAGGGCCACAGGTCTCTGACACCAGGCACTGCATCTCTATAGCAAACCAGGTTTGCTAGTCTCTAAGGGGCCACAGGTCTCTGACACCAGGCACTGCATCTCTATAGCAAACCAGGTTTGCTAGTCTCTAAGGGGCCACAGGTCTCTGACACCAGGCACTGCATCTCTATAGCAAACCAGGTTTGCTAGTCTCTAAGGGGCCACAGGTCTCTGACACCAGGCACTGCATCTCTATAGCAAACCAGGTTTGCTAGTCTCTAAGGGGCCACAGGTCTCTGACACCAGGCACTGCATCTCTATAGCAAACCAGGTTTGCTAGTCTCTAAGGGGCCACAGGTCTCTGACACCAGGCACTGCATCTCTATAGCAAACCAGGTTTGCTAGTCTCTAAGGGGCCACAGGTCTCTGACACCAGGCACTGCATCTCTATAGCAAACCAGGTTTGCTAGTCTCTAAGGGGCCACAGGTCTCTGACACCAGGCACTGCATCTCTATAGCAAACCAGGTTTGCTAAGTCTCTAAGGGGCCACGGGTCTCTGACACCAGGCACTGCATCTCTATAGCAAACCAGGTTTGCTAGTCTCTAAGGGGCCACGGGTCTCTGACACCAGGCACTGCATCTCTATAGCAAACCAGGTTTGCTAGTCTCTAAGGGGCCACGGGTCTCTGACACCAGGCACTGCATCTCTATAGCAAACCAGGTTTGCTAGTCTCTAAGGGGCCACGGGTCTCTGACACCAGGCACTGCATCTCTATAGCAAACCAGGTTTGCTAGTCTCTAAGGGGCCACGGGTCTCTGACACCAGGCACTGCATCTCTATAGCAAACCAGGTTTGCTAGTCTCTAAGGGGCCACGGGTCTCTGACACCAGGCACTGCATCTCTATAGCAAACCAGGTTTGCTAGTCTCTAAGGGGCCACGGGTCTCTGACACAAGGCACTGCATCTCTATAGCAAACCAGGTTTGCTAGTCTCTAAGGGGCCACAGGTCTCTGACACCAGGCACTGCATCGCTAGCAAACCAAGTTTGCTAGTCTCTAAGGGGCCACAGGTCTCTGACACCAGGCACTGCATCTCTATAGCAAACCAGGTTTGCTAGTCTCTAAGGGGCCACGGGTCTCTGACACAGGCACTGCATCTCTATAGCAAACCAGGTTTGCTAGTCTCTAAGGGGCCACGGGTCTCTGACACCAGGCACTGCATCTCTATAGCAAACCAGGTTTGCTAGTCTCTAAGGGGCCACGGGTCTCTGACACAAGGCACTGCATCTCTATAGCAAACCAGGTTTGCTAGTCTCTAAGGGGCCACAGGTCTCTGACACAAGGCACTGCATCGCTAGCAAACCAGGTTTGCTAGTCTCTAAGGGGCCACAGGCCTCTGACACCAGGCACTGCATCGCTAGCAAACCAAGTTTGCTAGTCTCTAAGGGGCCACAGGCCTCTGACACCAGGCACTGCATCGCTAGCCAACCAGGTTTGCTAGTCTCTAAGGGGCCAACAGGCCTGTGACACCAGGCACTGCATCTCTATAGCAAACCAGGTTTGCTAGTCTCTAAGGGGCACAGGTCTCTGACACAGGCACTGCATCTCTATAGCAAACCAGGTTTGCTAGTCTCTAAGGGGCCACAGGTCTCTGACACCAGGCACTGCATCGCTAGCAAACCAAGTTTGCTAGTCTCTAAGGGGCCACAGGTCTCTGACACCAGGCACTGCATCGCTAGCAAACCAAGTTTGCTAGTCTCTAAGGGGCCACAGGTCTCTGACACCAGGCACTGCATCTCTATAGCAAACCAGGTTTGCTAGTCTCTAAGGGGCCACGGGTCTCTGACACCAGGCACTGCATCTCTATAGCAACCAGGTTTGCTAGTCTCTAAGGGGCCACGGGTCTCTGACACCAGGCACTGCATCTCTATAGCAAACCAGGTTTGCTAGTCTCTAAGGGGCCACGGGTCTCTGACACCAGGCACTGCATCTCTATAGCAAACCAGGTTTGCTAGTCTCTAAGGGGCCACGGGTCTCTGACACCAGGCACTGCATCTCTATAGCAAACCAGGTTTGCTAGTCTCTAAGGGGCCACGGGTCTCTGACACCAGGCACTGCATCTCTATAGCAAACCAGGTTGCTAGTCTCTAAGGGGCCACAGGTCTCTGACACCAGGCACTGCATCTCTATAGCAAACCAGGTTTGCTAGTCTCTAAGGGCCACGGGACTCTGACACCAGGCACTGCATCTCTATAGCAAACCAGGTTTGCTAGTCTCTAAGGGGCCACGGGACTCTGACACCAGGCACTGCATCTCTATAGCAAACCAGGTTTGCTAGTCTCTAAGGGGCCACAGGTCTCTGACACCAGCACTGCATCTCTATAGCAAACCAGGTTTGCTAGTCTCTAAGGGGCCACAGGTCTCTGACACCAGGCACTGCATCTCTATAGCAAACCAGGTTTGCTAGTCTCTAAGGGGCCACAGGTCTCTGACACCAGGCACTGCATCTCTATAGCAAACCAGGTTTGCTAGTCTCTAAGGGGCCACAGGTCTCTGACACCAGGCACTGCATCTCTATAGCAAACCAGGTTTGCTAGTCTCTAAGGGGCCACAGGTCTCTGACACCAGGCACTGCATCTCTATAGCAAACCAGGTTTGCTAGTCTCTAAGGGGCCACAGGTCTCTGACACCAGGCACTGCATCTCTATAGCAAACCCAGGTTTGCTAGTCTCTAAGGGGCCACAGGTCTCTGACACCAGGCACTGCATCTCTATAGCAAACCAGGTTTGCTAGTCTCTAAGGGGCCACAGGTCTCTGACACCAGGCACTGCATCTCTATAGCAAACCAGGTTTGCTAGTCTCTAAGGGGCCACAGGTCTCTGACACCAGGCACTGCATCTCTATAGCAAACCAGGTTTGCTAGTCTCTAAGGGGCCACAGGTCTCTGACACCAGGCACTGCATCTCTATAGCAAACCCAGGTTTGCTAGTCTCTAAGGGGCCACAGGTCTCTGACACCAGGCACTGCATCTCTATAGCAAACCAGGTTTGCAAGTCTCTAAGGGGCCACAGGTCTCTGACACCAGGCACTGCATCTCTATAGCAAACAGGTTTGCAAGTCTCTAAGGGGCCACAAGGTCTCTGACACCAGGCACTGCATCTCTATAGCAAACCAGGTTTGCTAGTCTCTAAGTGGCCACAGGTCTCTGACACCAGGCACTGCATCTCTATAGCAAACCAGGTTTGCTAGTCTCTAAGGGGCCACAGGTCTCTGACACCAGGCACTGCATCTCTATAGCAAACCAGGTTTGCTAGTCTCTAAGGGGCCACGGGTCTCTGACACCAGGCACTGCATCTCTATAGCAAACCAGGTTTGCTAGTCTCTAAGGGCCACGGGTCTCTGACACCAGGCACTGCATCTCTATAGCAAACCAGGTTTGCTAGTCTCTAAGGGGCCACGGGTCTCTGACACCAGGCACTGCATCTCTATAGCAAACCAGGTTTGCTAGTCTCTAAGGGGCCACGGGTCTCTGACACCAGGCACTGCATCTCTATAGCAAACAGGTTTGCTAGTCTCTAAGGGGCCACAGGTCTCTGACACAAGGCACTGCATCGCTAGCAAACCAGGTTTGCTAGTCTCTAAGGGGCCACAGGCCTCTGACACCAGGCACTGCATCGCTAGCAAACCAAGTTTGCTAGTCTCTAAGGGGCCACAGGCCTCTGACACCAGGCACTGCATCGCTAGCAAACCAGTTTTGCTAGTCTCTAAGGGGCCACAGGCCTGTGACACCAGGCACTGCATCTCTATAGCAAACCAGGTTTGCTAGTCTCTAAGGGGCCACATGCCTGACACCAGGCACTGCATCTCTATAGCAAACCAGGTTTGCTAGTCTCTAAGGGGCCACAGGTCTCTGACACCAGGCACTGCATCGCTAGCAAACCAAGTTTGCTCGTCTCTAAGGGGCCACAGGTCTCTGACACCAGGCACTGCATCGCTAGCAAACCAAGTTTGCTAGTCTCTAAGGGGCCACAGGTCTCTGACACCAGGCACTGCATCGCTAGCAAACCAAGTTTGCTAGTCTCTAAGGGGCCACAGGTCTCTGACACCAGGCACTGCATCGCTAGCAAACCAAGTTTGCTAGTCTCTAAGGGGCCACAGGTCTCTGACACCAGGCACTGCATCGCTAGCAAACCAAGTTTGCTAGTCTCTAAGGGGCCAAAGGTCTCTGACACCAGGCACTGCATCGCTAGCAAACCAAGTTTGCTAGTCTCTAAGGGGCCACAGGTCTCTGACACCAGGCACTACATCGCTAGCAAACCAAGTTTGCTAGTCTCTAAGGGGCCACAGGTCTCTGACACCAGGCACTGCATCTCTATAGCAAACCAGGTTTGCTAGTCTCTAAGGGGCCCACAGGTCTCTGACACCAGGCACTGCATCTCTATAGCAAACCAGGTTTGCTAGTCTCTAAGGGGCCACAGGTCTCTGACACCAGGCACTGCATCTCTATAGCAAACCAGGTTTGCTAGTCTCTAAGGGGCCACAGGTCTCTGACACCAGGCACTGCATCTCTATAGCAAACCAGGTTTGCTAGTCTCTAAGGGGCCCACAGGTCTCTGACACCAGGCACTGCATCTCTATAGCAAACCAGGTTTGCTAGTCTCTAAGGGGCCACAGGTCTCTGACACCAGGCACTGCATCTCTATAGCAAACCAGGTTTGCTAGTCTCTAAGGGGCCACAGGTCTCTGACACCAGGCACTGCATCTCTATAGCAAACCAGGTTTGCTAGTCTCTAAGGGGCCACGGGTCTCTGACACCAGGCACTGCATCTCTATAGCAAACCAGGTTTGCTAGTCTCTAAGGGGCCACGGGTCTCTGACACCAGGCACTGCATCTCTATAGCAAACCAGGTTTGCTAGTCTCTAAGGGGCCACGGGTCTCTGACACAAGGCACTGCATCTCTATAGCAAACAGGTTTGCTAGTCTCTAAGGGGCCACAGGTCTCTGACACCAGGGCACTGCATCGCTAGCAAACCAGGTTTGCTAGTCTCTAAGGGGCCACAGGCCTCTGACACCAGGCACTGCATCGCTAGCAAACCAAGTTTGCTAGTCTCTAAGGGGCCACAGGCCTCTGACACCAGGCACTGCATCGCTAGCAAACCAGGTTTGCTAGTCTCTAAGGGGCCACAGGCTGTGACACCAGGCACTGCATCTCTATAGCAAACCAGGTTTGCTAGTCTCTAAGGGGCCACATGCCTGACACCAGGCACTGCATCTCTATAGCAAACCAGGTTTGCTAGTCTCTAAGGGGCCACAGGTCTCTGACACCAGGCACTGCATCGCTAGCAAACCAAGTTTGCTAGTCTCTAAGGGGCCACAGGTCTCTGACACCAGGCACTGCATCGCTAGCAAACCAAGTTTGCTAGTCTCTAAGGGGCCACAGGTCTCTGACACCAGGCACTGCATCGCTAGCAAACCAAGTTTGCTAGTCTCTAAGGGGCCACAGGTCTCTGACACCAGGCACTGCATCTCTATAGCAAACCAAGTTTGCTAGTCTCTAAGGGGCCACAGGTCTCTGACACCAGGCACTGCATCTCTATAGCAAACCAGGTTTGCTAGTCTCTAAGGGGCCACGGGTCTCTGACACCAGGCACTGCATCTCTATAGCAAACCAGGTTTGCTAGTCTCTAAGGGGCCACAGGTCTCTGACACCAGGCACTGCATCTCTATAGCAAACCAGGTTTGCTAGTCTCTAAGGGGCCACAGGTCTCTGACACCAGGCACTGCATCTCTATAGCAAACCAGGTTTGCTAGTCTCTAAGGGGCCACAGGTCTCTGACACCAGGCACTGCATCTCTATAGCAAACCAGGTTTGCTAGTCTCTAAGGGGGCCACAGGTCTCTGACACCAGGCACTGCATCGCTAGCAAACCAAGTTTGCTAGTCTCTAAGGGGCCACAGGTCTCTGACACCAGGCACTGCATCGCTAGCAAACCAAGTTTGCTAGTCTCTAAGGGGCCACAGGTCTCTGACACCAGGCACTGCATCGCTAGCAAACCAAGTTTGCTAGTCTCTAAGGGGCCACAGGTCTCTGACACCAGGCACTGCATCTCTATAGCAAACCAGGTTTGCTAGTCTCTAAGGGGCCACAGGTCTCTGACACCAGGCACTGCATCTCTATAGCAAACCAGGTTTGCTAGTCTCTAAGGGGCCACAGGTCTCTGACACCAGGCACTGCATCTCTATAGCAAACCAGGTTTGCTAGTCTCTAAGGGGCCACAGGTCTCTGACACCAGGCACTGCATCTCTATAGCAAACCAGGTTTGCTAGTCTCTAAGGGGCCACAGGTCTCTGACACCAGGCACTGCATCTCTATAGCAAACAGGTTTGCCAGTCTCTAAGGGGCCACAGGTCTCTGACACCAGGCACTGCATCTCTATAGCAAACCAGGTTTGCTAGTCTCTAAGGGGCACAGGTCTCTGACACCAGGCACTGCATCTCTATAGCAAACCAGGTTTGCTAGTCTCTAAGGGGCCACAGGTCTCTGACACCAGGCACTGCATCTCTATAGCAAACCAGGTTTGCTAGTCTCTAAGGGGCCACAGGTCTCTGACACCAGGCACTGCATCTCTATAGCAAACCAGGTTTGCTAGTCTCTAAGGGGCCACAGGTCTCTGACACCAGGCACTGCATCTCTATAGCAAACCAGGTTTGCTAGTCTCTAAGGGGCCACAGGTCTCTGACACCAGGCACTGCATCTCTATAGCAAACCAGGTTTGCTAGTCTCTAAGGGGCCACAGGTCTCTGACACCAGGCACTGCATCTCTATAGCAAACCAGGTTTGCTAGTCTCTAAGGGGCCACAGGTCTCTGACACCAGGCACTGCATCTCTATAGCAAACCAGGTTTGCTAGTCTCTAAGGGGCCACAGGTCTCTGACACCAGGCACTGCATCTCTATAGCAAACCAGGTTTGCTAGTCTCTAAGGGGCCACGGGTCTCTGACACCAGGCACTGCACTCTCTAGCAAACCAGGTTTGCTAGTCTCTAAGGGGCCACGGGTCTCTGACACCAGGCACTGCATCGCTAGCAAACCAAGTTTGTAGTCTCTAAGGGGCCACAGGTCTCTGACACCAGGCACTGCATCGCTAGCAAACCAAGTTTGCTAGTCTCTAAGGGGCCACAGGTCTCTGACACCAGGCACTGCATCTCTATAGCAAACCAAGTTTGCTAGTCTCTAAGGGGCCACAGGTCTCTGACACCAGGCACTGCATCGCTAGCAAACCAAGTTTGCTAGTCTCTAAGGGGCCACAGGTCTCTGACACCAGGCACTGCATCGCTAGCAAACCAAGTTTGCTAGTCTCTAAGGGCACAGGTCTCTGACACCAGGCACTGCATCTCTATAGCAAACCAAGTTTGCTAGTCTCTAAGGGGCCACAGGTCTCTGACACCAGGCACTGCATCTCTATAGCAAACCAGGTTTGCTAGTCTCTAAGGGGCCACGGGTCTCTGACACCAGGCACTGCATCTCTATAGCAAACCAGGTTTGCTAGTCTCTAAGGGGCCACAGGTCTCTGACACCAGGCACTGCATCTCTA
>NW_027053850.1:0-20638 GCF_011386835.1 Chrysemys picta bellii | reverse complement strand
CCGAGCCCTGAGTAGGGGGCGGGGCTTGGCTGATCAAGGGGCCCATAAAAGCGGCCGCCCAGCCAGGCAGGGGTACAGCTGCGAGCAGCGGCAGCAAACAAACTGGGCGGCTAACAGGGGAGTTTGAGAGGGAGTTCTCATTGGAGGAGAAGGTACCTGTATTTGCATCTGTCCTTGTTGGTCTTGTGTGTTCTCGTGTGTTGGTTTGTAGGGGCCCGCAGGGGCTGGGAAGGACGCCGAGCCCTGAGTAGGGGGCGGGGCTTGGCTGATCAAGGGGCCCATAAAAGCGGCCGCCCAGCCAGGCAGCGGTACAGCTGCGAGCAGCGGCAGCAAACAAACAGGGCGGCTAACTGGGGAGTTTGAGAGGGAGTTCTCATTGGAGGAGAAGGTACCTGTATTTGCATCTGTCCTTGTTGGTCTTGTGTGTTCTCGTGTGTTGGTTTGTAGGGGCCCGCAGGGGCTGGGAAGGACGCCGAGCCCTGAGTAGGGGGCGGGGCTTGGCTGATCAAGGGGCCCATAAAAGTGGCCGCCCAGCCAGGCAGCGGTACAACTGCGAGCAGCGGCAGCAAACAAACAGGGCGGCTAACAGGGGAGTTTGAGAGGGAGTTCTCATTGGAGGAGAAGGTACCTGTATTTGCATCTGTCCTTGTGTGTTCTCTTGTGATGGTTTGTAGGGGCCGGCAGGGGCTGGGAAGGACGCCGAGCCCTGAGTAGGGGGCGGGGCTTGGCTGATCAAGGGGCCCATAAAAGCGGCCGCCCAGCCAGACAGCGGTACAGCTGCGAGCAGCGGCAGCAAACAAACAGGGCGGCTAACAGGGGGGTTTGAGAGGGTGTTCTCATTGGAGGAGAAGGTACCTATATTTGCATCTGTCCTTGTTGGTCTCGTGTGTTGGTTTGTAGGGGACGGCAGGGGCTGGGAAGGACGCCGAGCCCTGAGTAGGGGGCGGGGCTTGGCTGATCAAGGGGCCCATAAAAGCGGCCGCCCAGCCAGACAGCGGTACAGCTGCGAGCAGCGGCAGCAAACAAACAGAGCGGCTAACAGGGGGGTTTGAGAGGGTGTTCTCATTGGAGGAGAAGGTACCTATATTTGCATCTGTCCTTGTTGGTCTCGTGTGTTGGTTTGTAGGGGCCGGCAGGGGCTGGGAAGGACGCCGAGCCCTGAGTAAGGGGCGGGGCTTGGCTGATCAAGGGGCCCATAAAAGCGGCCGCCCAGCCAGGCAGCGGTACAGCTGCGAGCATCGGCAGCAAACAAACAGGGCGGCTAACAGGGGAGTTTGAGAGGGAGTTCTCATTGGAGGAGAAGGTACCTGTATTTGCATCTGTCCTTGTTGGTCTCGTGTGTTGGTTTGTAGGGGCCGGCAGGAGCTGGGAAGGAGGCCGAGCCCTGAGTAGGGGGCGGGGCTTGGCTGATCAAGGGGCCCATAAAAGCGGCCGCCCAGCCAGGCAGCGGTCCAGCTGCGAGCAGTGGCAGCAAACAAACAGGGCGGCTAACAGGGGAGTTTGAGAGGGAGTTCTCATTGGAGGAGAAGGTACCGGTATTTGCATCTGTCCTTGTTGGTCTCGTGTGTTGGTTTGTAGGGGCCGGCAGGGGCTGGGAAGGACGCCGAGCCCTGAGTAGCGGGCGGGGCTTGGCTGATCAAGGGGCCCATAAAAGCGGCCGCCCAGCCAGGCAGCGGTACAGCTGCGAGCAGTGGCAGCAAACAAACAGTGCGGCTAACAGGGGAGTTTGAGAGGGAGTTCTCATTGGAGGAGAAGGTACCTGTATTTGCATCTGTCCTTGTTGGTCTTGTGTGTTCTCGTGTGTTGGTTTGTAGGGGCCGGCAGGGGCTGGGAAGGACGCCGAGCCCTGAGTAGGGGGCGGGGCTTGGCTGATCAAGGGGCCCATAAAAGCGGCCGCCCAGCCAGGCAGCGGTACAGCTGCGAGCAGTGGCAGCAAACAAACAGGGCAGCTAACAGGGGAGTTTGAGAGGGAGTTCTCATTGGAGGAGAAGGTACCTGTATTTGCATCTGTCCTTATGTGTTCTCGTGTGTTGGTTTGTAGGGGCCGGCAGGGGCTGGGTGCTGGGAAGGACGCCGAGCCCTGAGTAGGGGGCGGGGCTTGACTGATCAAGGGGCCCATAAAAGCGGCCGCCCAGCCAGGCAGCGGTACAGCGGCCAGAAACAGGGCGGCTAACAGGGGAGTTTGAGCGGGAGTTCTCATTGGAGGGGAAGGTACCTGTATTTGCATCTGTCCTTGTTGGTCTTGTGTGTTCTCGTGTGTTGGTTTGTAGGGGCCGGCAGGGGCTGGGTGCAGGGAAGGACGCCGAGCCCTGAGTAGGGGGCGGGGCTTGGCTGATCAAGGGGCCCATAAAAGGGGCCGCCCAGCCAGGCAGCGGTACAGCGGCAGCAAACAGGGCGGCTAACAGGGGAGTTTGAGAGGGAGTTCTCGTTGGAGGAGAAGGTACCTGTATTTGCGTCTGTCCTTGTTGGTCTTGTGTGTTGGTTTGTAGGGGCCGGCAGGGGCTGGGGGCTGTGAGGGAGGCCGAGCCCTGAGTAGTGGGCGGGGCTTGGCTGATCATGGGGCCCATAAAAGCGGCCGCCCAGCCGGGCAGCGGTACAGCTGCGAGCAGCGGAAGCAAACAAACAGGGCGGCTAACAGGGGAGTTTGAGAGGGAGTTCTCATTGGAGGAGAAGGTACCTGTATTTGCGTCTGTCCTTGTTGGTCTTGTGTGTTGGTTTGTAGGGGCCGGCAGGGGCTGGGGGCTGTGAGGGAGGCCGAGCCCTGAGTAGTGGGCGGGGCTTGGCTGATCAAGGGGCCCATAAAAGCGGCCACCCAGCCGGGCAGCGGTACAGCTGCGAGCAGCGGAAGCAAACAAACAGGGCGGCTAACAGGGGAGTTTGAGAGGGACTTCTCATTGGAGGAGAAGGTACCTGTATTTGCGTCTGTCCTTGTTGGTCTTGTGTGTTGGTTTGTAGGGGCCGGCAGGGGCTGGGGGCTGTGAGGGAGGCCGAGCCCTGAGTAGTGGGCGGGGCTTGGCTGATAAAGGGGCCCATAAAAACGGCCGCCCAGCCAGACAGCGGTACAGCTGCGAGCAGCGGAAGCAAACAAACAGGGCGGCTAACAGGGGAGTTTGAGAGGGACTTCTCATTGGAGGAGAAGGTACCTGTATTTGCGTCTGTCCTTGTTGGTCTTGTGTGTTGGTTCGTAGGGGCCGGCAGGGGCTGGGGGCTGTGAGGGACGCCGAGCCCTGAGTAGTGGGCGGGGCTTGGCTGATCAAGGGGCCCATAAAAGCGGCCGCCCAGCCGGGCAGCGGTACAGCTGCGAGCAGCGGAAGCAAACAAACAGG
This sequence comes from Chrysemys picta bellii, assembly GCF_011386835.1. Taxonomy (NCBI): domain Eukaryota; kingdom Metazoa; phylum Chordata; order Testudines; family Emydidae; genus Chrysemys; species Chrysemys picta. The sequence continues at coordinate 17,312 of NW_027053850.1, read as the reverse complement.
GCGGCTAACAGGGGAGTTTGAGAGGGAGTTCTCATTGGAGGAGAAGGTACCTGTATTTGCATCTGTCCTTGTTGGTCTTGTGTGTTGGTTTGTAGGGGCCGGCAGGGGCTGGGGGCTGTGAGGGACGCCGAGCCCTGAGTAGTGGGCGGGGCTTGGCTGATCAAGGGGCCCATAAAAGCGGCCGCCCAGCCGGGCAGCGCTACAGCTGCGAGCAGCGGAAGCAAACAAACAGGGCGGCTAACAGGGGAGTTTGAGAGGGAGTTCTCATTGGAGGAGAAGGTACCTGTATTTGCATCTGTCCTTGTTGGTCTTGTGTGTTGGTTTGTAGGGGCCGGCAGGGGCTGGGGGCTGTGAGGGACGCCGAGCCCTGAGTATTGGGCGGGGCTTGGCTGATCAAGGGGCCCATAAAAGCGGCCGGGCAGCGGTACAGCTGCGAGCAGCGGAAGCAAACAAACAGGGCGGCTAACAGGGGAGTTTGAGAGGGAGTTCTCATTGGAGGAGAAGGTAGCTGTATTTGCATCTGTCCTTGTTGGTCTTGTGTGTTGGTTTGTAGGGGCCGGCAGGGGCTGGGGGCTGTGAGGGACGCCGAGCCCTGAGTAGTGGGCGGGGCTTGGCTGATCAAGGGGCCCATAAAAGCGGCCGGGCAGCGGTACAGCTGCAAGCAGCGGAAGCAAAGAAACAGGGCGGCTAACAGGGGAGTTTGAGAGGGTGTTCTCATTGGAGGAGAAGGTACCTGTATTTGCATCTGTCCTTGTTGGTCGTGTGTGTTGGGTTGTAGGGGCCGGCAGGGGCTGGGGGCTGTGAGGGACGCCGAGCCCTGAGTAGTGGGCGGGGCTTGGCTGATCAAGGGGCCCATAAAAGCGGCCGGGCAGCGGTACAGCTGCGAGCAGCGGAAGCGAACAAACAGGGCGGCTAACAGGGGAGTTTGAGAGGGAGTTCTCATTGGAGGAGAAGGTACCTGTATTTGCGTCTGTCCTTGTCGGTCTTGTGTGTTGGTTTGTAGGGGCCGGCAGGGGCTGGGGGCTGTGAGGGACGCCGAGCCCTGAGTATTGGGCGGGGCTTGGCTGATCAAGGGGCCCATAAAAGCGGCCGCCCAGCCAGGCAGCGCTACAGCTGCGAGCAGCGGAAGCGAACAAACAGGGCGGCTAACAGGGGAGTTTGAGAGGGAGTTCTCATTGGAGGAGAAGGTACCTGTATTTGCATCTGTCCTTGTTGGTCTTGTGTTTTGGTTTGTAGGGGCCGGCAGGGGCTGGGGGCTGTGAGGGACGCCGAGCCCTGAGTAGTGGGCGGGGCTTGGCTGATCAAGGGGCCCATAAAAGTGGCCGCCCAGCCGGGCAGCGGTACAGCTGCGAGCAGCGGAAGCGAACAAACAGGGCGGCTAACAGGGGAGTTTGAGAGGGAGTTCTCATTGGAGGAGAAGGTACCTGTATTTGCATCTGTCCTTGTTGGTCTTGTGTGTTGGTTTGTAGGGGCCGGCAGGGGCTGGGGGCTGTGAGGGACGCCGAGCCCTGAGTATTGGGCGGGGCTTGGCTGATCAAGGGGCCCATAAAAGCCGCCGCCCAGCCAGGCAGCGCTACAGCTGCGAGCAGCGGAAGCGAACAAACAGGGCGGCTAACAGGGGAGTTTGAGAGGGAGTTCTCATTGGAGGAGAAGGTACCTGTATTTGCATCTGTCCTTGTTGGTCTTGTGTGTTGGTTTGTAGGGGCCGGCAGGGGCTGGGGGCTGTGAGGGACGCCGAGCCCTGAGTATTGGGCGGGGCTTGGCTGATCAAGGGGCCCATAAAAGCGGCCGCCCAGCCAGGCAGCGCTACAGCTGCGAGCAGCGGAAGCGAACAAACAGGGCGGCTAACAGGGGAGTTTGAGAGGGAGTTCTCATTGGAGGAGAAGGTACCTGTATTTGCATCTGTCCTTGTCGGTCTTGAGTGTTGGTTTGTAGGGGCCGGCAGGGGCTGGGGGCTGTGAGGGACGCCGAGCCCTGAGTATTGGGCGGGGCTTGGCTGATCAAGGGGCCCATAAAAGCGGCCGCCCAGCCAGGCAGCGCTACAGCTGCGAGCAGCGGAAGCGAACAAACAGGGCGGCTAACAGGGGAGTTTGAGAGGGAGTTCTCATTGGAGGAGAAGGTACCTGTATTTGCATGTGTCCTTATCGGTCTTGTGTGTTGGTTTGTAGGGGCCGGCAGGGGCTGGGGGCTGTGAGGGACGCCGAGCCCTGAGTATTGGGCGGGGCTTGGCTGATCAAGGGGCCCATAAAAGCGGCCGCCCAGCCGGGCAGCGCTACAGCTGCGAGCAGCGGAAGCGAACAAACAGGGCGGCTAACAGGGGAGTTTGAGAGGGAGTTCTCATTGGAGGAGAAGGTACCTGTGTTTGCATCTGTCCTTGTCGGTCTTGTGTGTTGGTGTGTAGGGGCCGGCAGGGGCTGGGGGCTGTGAGGGACGCCGAGCCCTGAGTATTGGGCGGGGCTTGGCTGATCAAGGGGCCCATAAAAGCGGCCGCCCAGCCAGGCAGCGCTACAGCTGCGAGCAGCGGAAGCGAACAAACAGGGCGGCTAACAGGGGAGTTTGAGAGGGAGTTCTCATTGGAGGAGAAGGTACCTGTGTTTGCATCTGTCCTTCTCGGTCTTGTGTGTTGGTTTGTAGGGGCCGGCAGGGGCTGGGGGCTGTGAGGGACGCCGAGCCCTGAGTATTGGGCGGGGCTTGGCTGATCAAGGGGCCCATAAAAGCGGCCGCCCAGCCAGGCAGCGCTACAGCTGCGAGCAGCGGAAGCGAACAAACAGGGCGGCTAACAGGGGAGTTTGAGAGGGAGTTCTCATTGGAGGAGAAGGTACCTGTGTTTGCATCTGTCCTTGTCGGTCTTGTGTGTTGGTTTGTAGGGGCCGGCAGGGGCTGGGGGCTGTGAGGGACGCCGAGCCCTGAGTATTGGGCGGGGCTTGGCTGATCAAGGGGCCCATAAAAGCGGCCGCCCAGCCAGGCAGCGCTACAGCTGCGAGCAGCGGAAGCGAACAAACAGGGCGGCTAACAGGGGAGTTTGAGAGGGAGTTCTCATTGGAGGAGAAGGTACCTGTGTTTGCATCTGTCCTTGTGGGTCTTGTGTGTTGGTTTGTAGGGGCCGGCAGGGGCTGGGGGCTGTGAGGGACGCCGAGCCCTGAGTATTGGGCGGGGCTTGGCTGATCAAGGGGCCCATAAATGCGGCCGCCCAGCCAGGCAGCGCTACAGCTGCGAGCAGCGGAAGCGAACAAACAGAGCGGCTAACAGGGGAGTTTGAGAGGGAGTTCTCATTGGAGGAGAAGGTACCTGTGTTTGCATCTGTCCTTGTTGGTCTTGTGTGTTGGTTTGTAGGGGCCGGCAGAGGCTGGAGGCTGTGAGGGACGCCGAGCCCTGAGTATTGGGCGGGGCTTGGCTGATCAAGGGGCCCATAAAAGCGGCCGCCCAGCCAGGCAGCGCTACAGCTGCGAGCAGCGGAAGCAAACAAACAGGGACGCTAAGAGGGGAGTTTGAGAGGGAGTTCTCATTGGAGGAGAAGGTACCTGTGTTTGCATCTGTCCTTGTCGGTCTTGTGTGTTGGTTTGTAGGGGCCGGCAGGGGCTAGGGGCTGTGAGGGACGCCGAGCCCTGAGTATTGGGCGGGGCTTGGCTGATCAAGGGGCCCATAAAAGCGGCCGCCCAGCCAGGCAGCGCTACAGCTGCGAGCAGCGGAAGCGAACAAACAGGGCGGCTAACAGGGGAGTTTGAGAGGGAGTTCTCATTGGAGGAGAAGGTACCTGTGTTTGCATCTGTCCTTGTCGGTCTTGTGTGTTGGTTTGTAGGGGCCGGCAGGGGCTGGGGGCTGTGAGGGACGCCGAGCCCTGAGTATTGGGCGAGGCTTGGCTGATCAAGGGGCCCATAAAAGCGGCCGCCCAGCCAGGCAGCGCTACAGCTGCGAGCAGCGGAAGCGAACAAACAGAGCGGCTAACAGGGGAGTTTGAGAGGGAGTTCTCATTGGAGGAGAAGGTACCTGTGTTTGCATCTGTCCTTGTTGGTCTTGTGTGTTGGTTTGTAGGGGCCGGCAGGGGCTGGGGGCTGTGAGGGACGCCGAGCCCTGAGTATTGGGCGGGGCTTGGCTGATCAAGGGGCCCATAAAAGCGGCCGCCCAGCGAGGCAGCGCTACAGCTGCGAGCAGCGGAAGCGAACAAACAGGGCGGCTAACAGGGGAGTTTGAGAGGGAGTTCTCATTGGAGGAGAAGGTACCTGTGTTTGCATCTGTCCTTGTTGGTCTTGTGTGTTGGTTTGTAGGGGCCGGCAGAGGCTGGAGGCTGTGAGGGACGCCGAGCCCTGAGTATTGGGCGGGGCTTGGCTGATCAAGGGGCCCATAAAAGCGGCCGCCCAGCCAGGCAGCGCTACAGCTGCGAGCAGCGGAAGCGAACAAACAGGGCGGCTAACAGGGGAGTTTGAGAGGGAGTTCTCATTGGAGGAGAAGGTACCTGTGTTTGCATCTGTCCTTGTTGGTCTTGTGTGTTGGTTTGTAGGGGCCGGCAGAGGCTGGAGGCTGTGAGGGACGCCGAGCCCTGAGTATTGGGCGGGGCTTGGCTGATCAAGGGGCCCATAAAAGCGGCCGCCCAGCCAGGCAGCGCTACAGCTGCGAGCAGCGGAAGCAAACAAACAGGGACGCTAAGAGGGGAGTTTGAGAGGGAGTTCTCATTGGAGGAGAAGGTACCTGTGTTTGCATCTGTCCTTGTCGGTCTTGTGTGTTGGTTTGTAGGGGCCGGCAGGGGCTGGGGGCTGTGAGGGACGCCGAGCCCTGAGTATTGGGCGGGGCTTGGCTGATCAAGGGGCCCATAAAAGCGGCCGCCCAGCCAGGCAGCGCTACAGCTGCGAGCAGCGGAAGCGAACAAACAGGGCGGCTAACAGGGGAGTTTGAGAGGGAGTTCTCATTGGAGGAGAAGGTACCTGTGTTTGCATCTGTCCTTGTCGGTCTTGTGTGTTGGTTTGTAGGGGCCGGCAGGGGCTGGGGGCTGTGAGGGACGCCGAGCCCTGAGTATTGGGCGGGGCTTGGCTGATCAAGGGGCCCATAAAAGCGGCCGCCCAGCCAGGCAGCGCTACAGCTGCGAGCAGCGGAAGCGAACAAACAGAGCGGCTAACAGGGGAGTTTGAGAGGGAGTTCTCATTGGAGGAGAAGGTACCTGTGTTTGCATCTGTCCTTGTTGGTCTTGTGTGTTGGTTTGTAGGGGCCGGCAGGGGCTGGGGGCTGTGAGGGACGCCGAGCCCTGAGTATTGGGCGGGGCTTGGCTGATCAAGGGGCCCATAAAAGCGGCCGCCCAGCCAGGCAGCGCTACAGCTGCGAGCAGCGGAAGCGAACAAACAGGGCGGCTAACAGGGGAGTTTGAGAGGGAGTTCTCATTGGAGGAGAAGGTACCTGTGTTTGCATCTGTCCTTGTCGGTCTTGTGTGTTGGTTTGTAGGGGCCGGCAGGGGCTGGGGGCTGTGAGGGACGCCGAGCCCTGAGTATTGGGCGGGGCTTGGCTGATCAAGGGGCCCATAAAAGCGGCCGCCCAGCCAGGCAGCGCTACAGCTTCGAGCAGCGGAAGCAAACGAACAGGGCGGCTAACAGGGGAGTTTGAGAGGGAGTTCTCATTGGAGGAGAAGGTAGCTGTATTTGCATCTGTCCTTGTTGGTCTTGTGTGTTGGTTTGTAGGGGCCGGCAGGGGCTGGGGGCTGTGAGGGACGCCGAGCCCTGAGTATTGGGCGGGGCTTGGCTGATCAAGGGGCCCATAAAAGCGGCCGCCCAGCCAGGCAGCGCTACAGCTGCGAGCAGCGGAAGCAAACAAACAGGGCGGCTAACAGGGGAGTTTGAGAGGGAGTTCTCATTGGAGGAGAAGGTAGTTGTATTTGCATCTGTCCTTGTTGGTCTTGTGTGTTGGTTTGTAGGGGCCGGCAGGGGCTGGGGGCTGTGAGGGACGCCGAGCCCTGAGTATTGGGCGGGGCTTGGCTGATCAAGGGGCCCATAAAAGCGGCCGCCCAGCCAGGCAGCGCTACAGCTGCGAGCAGCGGAAGCAAACAAACAGGGCGGCTAACAGGGGAGTTTGAGAGGGAGTTCTCATTGGAGGAGAAGGTAGCTGTATTTGCATCTGTCCTTGTTGGTCTTGTGTGTTGGTTTGTAGGGGCCGGCAGGGGCTGGGGTCTGTGAGGGACGCCGAGCCCTGAGTATTGGGCGGGGCTTGGCTGATCAAGGGGCCCATAAAAGCGGCCGCCCAGCCGGGCAGCGGTACAGCTGCGAGCAGCGGAAGCAAACGAACAGGGCGGCTAACAGGGGAGTTTGAGAGGGAGTTCTCATTGGAGGAGAAGGTAGCTGTATTTGCATCTGTCCTTGTTGGTCTTGTGTGTTGGTTTGTAGGGACCGGCAGGGGCTGGGGGCTGTGAGGGACGCCGAGCCCTGAGTATTGGGCGGGGGTGGGCTGATCAAGGGGCCCATAAAAGCGGCCGCCCAGCCGGGCAGCGGTACAGCTGCGAGCAGCGGAAGCAAACGAACAGGGCGGCTAACAGGGGAGTTTGAGAGGGAGTTCTCATTGGAGGAGAAGGTAGCTGTATTTGCATCTGTCCTTGTTGGTCTTGTGTGTTGGTTTGTAGGGGCCGGCAGGGGCTGGGGGCTGTGAGGGACGCCGAGCCCTGAGTATTGGGCGGGGCTTGGCTGATCAAGGGGCCCATAAAAGCGGCCGCCCAGCCAGGCAGCGCTACAGCTTCGAGCAGCGGAAGCAAACGAACAGGGCGGCTAACAGGGGAGTTTGAGAGGGAGTTCTCATTGGAGGAGAAGGTAGCTGTATTTGCATCTGTCCTTGTTGGTCTTGTGTGTTGGTTTGTAGGGGCCGGCAGGGGCTGGGGGCTGTGAGGGACGCCGAGCCCTGAGTATTGGGCGGGGCTTGGCTGATCAAGGGGCCCATAAAAGCGGCCGCCCAGCCAGGCAGCGCTACAGCTGCGAGCAGCGGAAGCAAACAAACAGGGCGGCTAACAGGGGAGTTTGAGAGGGAGTTCTCATTGGAGGAGAAGGTAGCTGTATTTGCATCTGTCCTTGTTGGTCTTGTGTGTTGGTTTGTAGGGGCCGGCAGGGGCTGGGGGCTGTGAGGGACGCCGAGCCCTGAGTATTGGGCGGGGCTTGGCTGATCAAGGGGCCCATAAAAGCGGCCGCCCAGCCAGGCAGCGCTACAGCTGCGAGCAGCGGAAGCAAACAAACAGGGCGGCTAACAGGGGAGTTTGAGAGGGAGTTCTCATTGGAGGAGAAGGTAGCTGTATTTGCATCTGTCCTTGTTGGTCTTGTGTGTTGGTTTGTAGGGGCCGGCAGGGGCTGGGGGCTGTGAGGGACGCCGAGCCCTGAGTATTGGGCGGCGCTTGGCTGATCAAGGGGCCCATAAAAGCGGCCAGGCAGCGGTACAGCTGCGAGCAGCGGAAGCAAACAAACAGGGCGGCTAACAGGGGAGTTTGAGAGGGAGTTCTCATTGGAGGAGAAGGTACCTGTATTTGCATCTGTCCTTGTTGGTCTTGTGTGTTGGTTTGTAGGGGCCGGCAGGGGCTGGGGGCTGTGAGGGACGCCGAGCCCTGAGTAGTGGGCGGGGCTTGGCTGATCAAGGGGCCCATAAAAGCGGCCGGGCAGCGGTACAGCTGCAAGCAGCGGAAGCAAAGAAACAGGGCGGCTAACAGGGGAGTTTGAGAGGGTGTTCTCATTGGAGGAGAAGGTACCTGTATTTGCATCTGTCCTTGTTGGTCGTGTGTGTTGGGTTGTAGGGGCCGGCAGGGGCTGGGGGCTGTGAGGGACGCCGAGCCCTGAGTAGTGGGCGGGGCTTGGCTGATCAAGGGGCCCATAAAAGCGGCCGGGCAGCGGTACAGCTGCGAGCAGCGGAAGCGAACAAACAGGGCGGCTAACAGGGGAGTTTGAGAGGGAGTTCTCATTGGAGGAGAAGGTACCTGTATTTGCGTCTGTCCTTGTCGGTCTTGTGTGTTGGTTTGTAGGGGCCGGCAGGGGCTGGGGGCTGTGAGGGACGCCGAGCCCTGAGTATTGGGCGGGGCTTGGCTGATCAAGGGGCCCATAAAAGCGGCCGCCCAGCCAGGCAGCGCTACAGCTGCGAGCAGCGGAAGCGAACAAACAGGGCGGCTAACAGGGGAGTTTGAGAGGGAGTTCTCATTGGAGGAGAAGGTACCTGTATTTGCATCTGTCCTTGTTGGTCTTGTGTTTTGGTTTGTAGGGGCCGGCAGGGGCTGGGGGCTGTGAGGGACGCCGAGCCCTGAGTAGTGGGCGGGGCTTGGCTGATCAAGGGGCCCATAAAAGTGGCCGCCCAGCCGGGCAGCGGTACAGCTGCGAGCAGCGGAAGCGAACAAACAGGGCGGCTAACAGGGGAGTTTGAGAGGGAGTTCTCATTGGAGGAGAAGGTACCTGTATTTGCATCTGTCCTTGTTGGTCTTGTGTGTTGGTTTGTAGGGGCCGGCAGGGGCTGGGGGCTGTGAGGGACGCCGAGCCCTGAGTATTGGGCGGGGCTTGGCTGATCAAGGGGCCCATAAAAGCCGCCGCCCAGCCAGGCAGCGCTACAGCTGCGAGCAGCGGAAGCGAACAAACAGGGCGGCTAACAGGGGAGTTTGAGAGGGAGTTCTCATTGGAGGAGAAGGTACCTGTATTTGCATCTGTCCTTGTTGGTCTTGTGTGTTGGTTTGTAGGGGCCGGCAGGGGCTGGGGGCTGTGAGGGACGCCGAGCCCTGAGTATTGGGCGGGGCTTGGCTGATCAAGGGGCCCATAAAAGCGGCCGCCCAGCCAGGCAGCGCTACAGCTGCGAGCAGCGGAAGCGAACAAACAGGGCGGCTAACAGGGGAGTTTGAGAGGGAGTTCTCATTGGAGGAGAAGGTACCTGTATTTGCATCTGTCCTTGTCGGTCTTGAGTGTTGGTTTGTAGGGGCCGGCAGGGGCTGGGGGCTGTGAGGGACGCCGAGCCCTGAGTATTGGGCGGGGCTTGGCTGATCAAGGGGCCCATAAAAGCGGCCGCCCAGCCAGGCAGCGCTACAGCTGCGAGCAGCGGAAGCGAACAAACAGGGCGGCTAACAGGGGAGTTTGAGAGGGAGTTCTCATTGGAGGAGAAGGTACCTGTATTTGCATGTGTCCTTATCGGTCTTGTGTGTTGGTTTGTAGGGGCCGGCAGGGGCTGGGGGCTGTGAGGGACGCCGAGCCCTGAGTATTGGGCGGGGCTTGGCTGATCAAGGGGCCCATAAAAGCGGCCGCCCAGCCGGGCAGCGCTACAGCTGCGAGCAGCAGAAGCGAACAAACAGGGCGGCTAACAGGGGAGTTTGAGAGGGAGTTCTCATTGGAGGAGAAGGTACCTGTGTTTGCATCTGTCCTTGTCGGTCTTGTGTGTTGGTGTGTAGGGGCCGGCAGGGGCTGGGGGCTGTGAGGGACGCCGAGCCCTGAGTATTGGGCGGGGCTTGGCTGATCAAGGGGCCCATAAAAGCGGCCGCCCAGCCAGGCAGCGCTACAGCTGCGAGCAGCGGAAGCGAACAAACAGGGCGGCTAACAGGGGAGTTTGAGAGGGAGTTCTCATTGGAGGAGAAGGTACCTGTGTTTGCATCTGTCCTTCTCGGTCTTGTGTGTTGGTTTGTAGGGGCCGGCAGGGGCTGGGGGCTGTGAGGGACGCCGAGCCCTGAGTATTGGGCGGGGCTTGGCTGATCAAGGGGCCCATAAAAGCGGCCGCCCAGCCAGGCAGCGCTACAGCTGCGAGCAGCAGAAGCGAACAAACAGGGCGGCTAACAGGGGAGTTTGAGAGGGAGTTCTCATTGGAGGAGAAGGTACCTGTGTTTGCATCTGTCCTTGTCGGTCTTGTGTGTTGGTTTGTAGGGGCCGGCAGGGGCTGGGGGCTGTGAGGGACGCCGAGCCCTGAGTATTGGGCGGGGCTTGGCTGATCAAGGGGCCCATAAAAGCGGCCGCCCAGCCAGGCAGCGCTACAGCTGCGAGCAGCGGAAGCGAACAAACAGGGCGGCTAACAGGGGAGTTTGAGAGGGAGTTCTCATTGGAGGAGAAGGTACCTGTGTTTGCATCTGTCCTTGTGGGTCTTGTGTGTTGGTTTGTAGGGGCCGGCAGGGGCTGGGGGCTGTGAGGGACGCCGAGCCCTGAGTATTGGGCGGGGCTTGGCTGATCAAGGGGCCCATAAATGCGGCCGCCCAGCCAGGCAGCGCTACAGCTGCGAGCAGCGGAAGCGAACAAACAGAGCGGCTAACAGGGGAGTTTGAGAGGGAGTTCTCATTGGAGGAGAAGGTACCTGTGTTTGCATCTGTCCTTGTGGGTCTTGTGTGTTGGTTTGTAGGGGCCGGCAGAGGCTGGAGGCTGTGAGGGACGCCGAGCCCTGAGTATTGGGCGGGGCTTGGCTGATCAAGGGGCCCATAAAAGCGGCCGCCCAGCCAGGCAGCGCTACAGCTGCGAGCAGCGGAAGCAAACAAACAGGGACGCTAAGAGGGGAGTTTGAGAGGGAGTTCTCATTGGAGGAGAAGGTACCTGTGTTTGCATCTGTCCTTGTCGGTCTTGTGTGTTGGTTTGTAGGGGCCGGCAGGGGCTGGGGGCTGTGAGGGACGCCGAGCCCTGAGTATTGGGCGGGGCTTGGCTGATCAAGGGGCCCATAAAAGCGGCCGCCCAGCCAGGCAGCGCTACAGCTGCGAGCAGCGGAAGCGAACAAACAGGGCGGCTAACAGGGGAGTTTGAGAGGGAGTTCTCATTGGAGGAGAAGGTACCTGTGTTTGCATCTGTCCTTGTCGGTCTTGTGTGTTGGTTTGTAGGGGCCGGCAGGGGCTGGGGGCTGTGAGGGACGCCGAGCCCTGAGTATTGGGCGGGGCTTGGCTGATCAAGGGGCCCATAAAAGCGGCCGCCCAGCCAGGCAGCGCTACAGCTGCGAGCAGCGGAAGCGAACAAACAGAGCGGCTAACAGGGGAGTTTGAGAGGGAGTTCTCATTGGAGGAGAAGGTACCTGTGTTTGCATCTGTCCTTGTTGGTCTTGTGTGTTGGTTTGTAGGGGCCGGCAGGGGCTGGGGGCTGTGAGGGACGCCGAGCCCTGAGTATTGGGCGGGGCTTGGCTGATCAAGGGGCCCATAAAAGCGGCCGCCCAGCCAGGCAGCGCTACAGCTGCGAGCAGCGGAAGCGAACAAACAGGGCGGCTAACAGGGGAGTTTGAGAGGGAGTTCTCATTGGAGGAGAAGGTACCTGTGTTTGCATCTGTCCTTGTTGGTCTTGTGTGTTGGTTTGTAGGGGCCGGCAGAGGCTGGAGGCTGTGAGGGACGCCGAGCCCTGAGTATTGGGCGGGGCTTGGCTGATCAAGGGGCCCATAAAAGCGGCCGCCCAGCCAGGCAGCGCTACAGCTGCGAGCAGCGGAAGCAAACAAACAGGGACGCTAAGAGGGGAGTTTGAGAGGGAGTTCTCATTGGAGGAGAAGGTACCTGTGTTTGCATCTGTCCTTGTCGGTCTTGTGTGTTGGTTTGTAGGGGCCGGCAGGGGCTGGGGGCTGTGAGGGACGCCGAGCCCTGAGTATTGGGCGGGGCTTGGCTGATCAAGGGGCCCATAAAAGCGGCCGCCCAGCCAGGCAGCGCTACAGCTGCGAGCAGCGGAAGCGAACAAACAGGGCGGCTAACAGGGGAGTTTGAGAGGGAGTTCTCATTGGAGGAGAAGGTACCTGTGTTTGCATCTGTCCTTGTCGGTCTTGTGTGTTGGTTTGTAGGGGCCGGCAGGGGCTGGGGGCTGTGAGGGACGCCGAGCCCTGAGTATTGGGCGGGGCTTGGCTGATCAAGGGGCCCATAAAAGCGGCCGCCCAGCCAGGCAGCGCTACAGCTGCGAGCAGCGGAAGCGAACAAACAGAGCGGCTAACAGGGGAGTTTGAGAGGGAGTTCTCATTGGAGGAGAAGGTACCTGTGTTTGCATCTGTCCTTGTTGGTCTTGTGTGTTGGTTTGTAGGGGCCGGCAGGGGCTGGGGGCTGTGAGGGACGCCGAGCCCTGAGTATTGGGCGGGGCTTGGCTGATCAAGGGGCCCATAAAAGCGGCCGCCCAGCCAGGCAGCGCTACAGCTGCGAGCAGCGGAAGCGAACAAACAGGGCGGCTAACAGCGGAGTCTGAGAGGGAGTTCTCATTGGAGGAGAAGGTACCTGTGTTTGCATCTGTCCTTGTTGGTCTTGTGTGTTGGTTTGTAGGGGCCGGCAGAGGCTGGAGGCTGTGAGGGACGCCGAGCCCTGAGTATTGGGCGGGGCTTGGCTGATCAAGGGGCCCATAAAAGCGGCCGCCCAGCCAGGCAGCGCTACAGCTGCGAGCAGCGGAAGCGAACAAACAGGGCGGCTAACAGGGGAGTTTGAGAGGGAGTTCTCATTGGAGGAGAAGGTACCTGTGTTTCCATCTGTCCTTGTTGGTCTTGTGTGTTGGTTTGTAGGGGCCGGCAGGGGCTGGGGGCTGTGAGGGACGCCGAGCCCTGAGTATTGGGCGGGGCTTGGCTGATCAAGGGGCCCATAAAAGCGGCCGCCCAGCCAGGCAGCGCTACAGCTGCGAGCAGCGGAAGCGAACAAACAGGGCGGCTAACAGGGGAGTTTGAGAGGGAGTTCTCATTGGAGGAGAAGGTACCTGTGTTTGCATCTGTCCTTGTTGGTCTTGTGTGTTGGTTTGTAGGGGCCGGCAGAGGCTGGAGGCTGTGAGGGACGCCGAGCCCTGAGTATTGGGCGGGGCTTGGCTGATCAAGGGGCCCATAAAAGCGGCCGCCCAGCCAGGCAGCGCTACAGCTGCGAGCAGCGGAAGCGAACAAACAGGGCGGCTAACAGGGGAGTTTGAGAGGGAGTTCTCATTGGAGGAGAAGGTACCTGTGTTTCCATCTGTCCTTGTTGGTCTTGTGTGTTGGTTTGTAGGGGCCGGCAGGGGCTGGGGGCTGTGAGGGACGCCGAGCCCTGAGTATTGGGCGGGGCTTGGCTGATCAAGGGGCCCATAAAAGCGGCCACCCAGCCAGGCAGCGCTACAGCTGCGAGCAGCGGAAGCGAACAAACAGGGCGGCTAACAGGGGAGTTTGAGAGGGAGTTCTCATTGGAGGAGAAGGTACCTGTGTTTGCATCTGTCCTTGTCGGTCTTGTGTGTTGGTTTGTAGGGGCCGGCAGGGGCTGGGGGCTGTGAGGGACGCCGAGCCCTGAGTATTGGGCGGGGCTTGGCTGATCAAGGGGACCATAAAAGCGGCCGCCCAGCCAGGCAGCGCTACAGCTGCGAGCAGCGGAAGCGAACAAACAGAGCGGCTAACAGGGGAGTTTGAGAGGGAGTTCTCATTGGAGGAGAAGGTACCTGTGTTTGCATCTGTCCTTGTTGGTCTTGTGTGTTGGTTTGTAGGGGCCGGCAGGGGCTGGGGGCTGTGAGGGACGCCGAGCCCTGAGTATTGGGCGGGGCTTGGCTGATCAAGGGGCCCATAAAAGCGGCCGCCCAGCCAGGCAGCGCTACAGCTGCGAGCAGCGGAAGCGAACAAACAGGGCGGCTAACAGGGGAGTTTGAGAGGGAGTTCTCATTGGAGGAGAAGGTACCTGTGTTTGCATCTGTCCTTGTTGGTCTTGTGTGTTGGTTTGTAGGGGCCGGCAGAGGCTGGAGGCTGTGAGGGACGCCGAGCCCTGAGTATTGGGCGGGGCTTGGCTGATCAAGGGGCCCATAAAAGCGGCCGCCCAGCCAGGCAGCGCTACAGCTGCGAGCAGCGGAAGCGAACAAACAGGGCGGCTAACAGGGGAGTTTGAGAGGGAGTTCTCATTGGAGGAGAAGGTACCTGTGTTTGCATCTGTCCTTGTTGGTCTTGTGTGTTGGTTTGTAGGGGCCGGCAGAGGCTGGAGGCTGTGAGGGACGCCGAGCCCTGAGTATTGGGCGGGGCTTGGCTGATCAAGGGGCCCATAAAAGCGGCCGCCCAGCCAGGCAGCGCTACAGCTGCGAGCAGCGGAAGCAAACAAACAGGGACGCTAAGAGGGGAGTTTGAGAGGGAGTTCTCATTGGAGGAGAAGGTACCTGTGTTTGCATCTGTCCTTGTCGGTCTTGTGTGTTGGTTTGTAGGGGCCGGCAGGGGCTGGGGGCTGTGAGGGATGCCGAGCCCTGAGTATTGGGCGGGGCTTGGCTGATCAAGGGGCCCATAAAAGCGGCCGCCCAGCCAGGCAGCGCTACAGCTGCGAGCAGCGGAAGCGAACAAACAGAGCGGCTAACAGGGGAGTTTGAGAGGGAGTTCTCATTGGAGGAGAAGGTACCTGTGTTTGCATCTGTCCTTGTTGGTCTTGTGTGTTGGTTTGTAGGGGCCGGCAGGGGCTGGGGGCTGTGAGGGACGCCGAGCCCTGAGTATTGGGCGGGGCTTGGCTGATCAAGGGGCCCATAAAAGCGGCCGCCCAGCCAGGCAGCGCTACAGCTGCGAGCAGCGGAAGCGAACAAACAGGGCGGCTAACAGGGGAGTTTGAGAGGGAGTTCTCATTGGAGGAGAAGGTACCTGTGTTTGCATCTGTCCTTGTTGGTCTTGTGTGTTGGTTTGTAGGGGCCGGCAGAGGCTGGAGGCTGTGAGGGACGCCGAGCCCTGAGTATTGGGCGGGGCTTGGCTGATCAAGGGGCCCATAAAAGCGGCCGCCCAGCCAGGCAGCGCTACAGCTGCGAGCAGCGGAAGCGAACAAACAGGGCGGCTAACAGGGGAGTTTGAGAGGGAGTTCTCATTGGAGGAGAAGGTACCTGTGTTTCCATCTGTCCTTGTTGGTCTTGTGTGTTGGTTTGTAGGGGCCGGCAGGGGCTGGGGGCTGTGAGGGACGCCGAGCCCTGAGTATTGGGCGGGGCTTGGCTGATCAAGGGGCCCATAAAAGCGGCCGCCCAGCCAGGCAGCGCTACAGCTGCGAGCAGCGGAAGCGAACAAACAGGGCGGCTAACAGGGGAGTTTGAGAGGGAGTTCTCATTGGAGGAGAAGGTACCTGTGTTTGCATCTGTCCTTGTTGGTCTTGTGTGTTGGTTTGTAGGGGCCGGCAGAGGCTGGAGGCTGTGAGGGACGCCGAGCCCTGAGTATTGGGCGGGGCTTGGCTGATCAAGGGGCCCATAAAAGCGGCCGCCCAGCCAGGCAGCGCTACAGCTGCGAGCAGCGGAAGCGAACAAACAGGGCGGCTAACAGGGGAGTTTGAGAGGGAGTTCTCATTGGAGGAGAAGGTACCTGTGTTTCCATCTGTCCTTGTTGGTCTTGTGTGTTGGTTTGTAGGGGCCGGCAGGGGCTGGGGGCTGTGAGGGACGCCGAGCCCTGAGTATTGGGCGGGGCTTGGCTGATCAAGGGGCCCATAAAAGCGGCCGCCCAGCCAGGCAGCGCTACAGCTGCGAGCAGCGGAAGCGAACAAACAGGGCGGCTAACAGGGGAGTTTGAGAGGGAGTTCTCATTGGAGGAGAAGGTACCTGTGTTTGCATCTGTCCTTGTTGGTCTTGTGTGTTGGTTTGTAGGGGCCGGCAGGGGCTGGGGGCTGTGAGGGACGCCGAGCCCTGAGTATTGGGCGGGGCTTGGCTGATCAAGGGGCCCATAAAAGCGGCCGCCCAGCCAGGCAGCGCTACAGCTGCGAGCAGCGGAAGCGAACAAACAGGGTGGCTAACAGGGGAGTTTGAGAGGGAGTTCTCATTGGAGGAGAAGGTACCTGTGTTTGCATCTGTCCTTGTTGGTCTTGTGTGTTGGTTTGTAGGGGCCGGCAGGGGCTGTGGGCTGTGAGGGACGCCGTGCCCTGAGTATTGGGGGGGGCTTGGCTGATCAAGGGGCCCATAAAAGCGTCCGCCCAGCCAGGCAATGCTACAGCTGCGAGCAGCGGAAGCGAACAAACAGGGCGGCTAACAGGGGAGTTTGAGAGGGATTTCTCATTGGAGGAGAAGGTACCTGTGTTTGCATCTGTCCTTGTTGGTCCTGTGTGTTGGTTTGTAGGGGCCGGCAGGGGCTGGGGGCTGTGAGGGACGCCGAGCCCTGAGTATTGGGCGGGGCTTGGCTGATCAAGGGGCCCATAAAAGCGGCCGCCCAGCCAGGCAGCGCTACAGCTGCGAGCAGCGGAAGCGAACAAACAGGGCGGCTAACATGGGAGTTTGAGAGGGAGTTCTCATTGGAGGAGAAGGTACCTGTATTTGCATCTGTCCTTGTTGGTCCTGTGTGTTGGTTTGTAGGGGCGGGCAGGGGCTGGGGGCTGTGAGGGACGCCGAGCCCTGAGTATTGGGCGGGGCTTGGCTGATCAAGGGGCCCATAAAAGCGGCCGCCCAGCCAGGCAGCGCTACAGCTGCGAGCAGCGGAAGCGAACAAACAGGGCCGCTAACAGGGGAGTTTGAGAGGGAGTTCTCATTGGAGGAGAAGATACCTGTATTTGCATCTGTCCTTCTTGGTCTTGTGTGTTGGTTTGTAGGGGCGGGCAGGGGCTGGGGGCTGTGAGGGACGCCGAGCCCTGAGTATTGGGCGGGGCTTGGCTGATCAAGGGGCCCATAAAAGCGGCCGCCCAGCGAGGCAGCGCTACAGCTGCGAGCAGCGGAAGCGAACAAACAGGGCGGCTAACAGGGGAGCTTGAGAGGGAGTTCTCATTGGAGGAGAAGGTACCTGTATTTGCATCTGTCCTTGTTGGTCCTGTGTGTTGGTTTGTAGGGGTGGGCAGGGGCTGGGGGCTGTGAGGGACGCCGAGCCCTGAGTAGTGGGCGGGGCTTGACTGATCAAGGGGCCCATAAAAGCGGCCGGGCAGCGGTACAGCTGCGAGCAGCGGAAGCAAACAAACAGGGCGGCTAACAGGGGAGTTTGAGAGGGAGTTCTCATTGGAGGAGAAGGTAGCTGTATTTGCATCTGTCCTTGTTGGTCTTGTGTGTTGGTTTGTAGGGGCCGGCAGGGGCTGGGGGCTGTGAGGGACGCCGAGCCCTGAGTAGTGGGCGGGGCTTGGCTGATCAAGGGGCCCATAAAAGCGGCCGCCCAGCCGGGCAGCGCTACAGCTGCGAGCAGCGGAAGCAAACAAACAGGGCGGCTAACAGGGGAGTTTGAGGGGCAGTTCTCATTGGAGGAGAAGGTACCTGTATTTGCATCTGTCCTTGTTGGTCTTGTGTGTTGGTTTGTAGGGGCCGGCAGGGGCTGGGGGCTGTGAGGGACGCCGAGCCCTGAGTATTGGGCGGGGCTTGGCTGATCAAGGGGCCCATAAAAGCGGCCGCCCAGCCGGGCAGCGCTACAGCTGCGAGCAGCGGAAGCAAACAAACAGGGCGGCTAACAGGGGAGTTTGAGAGGGAGTTCTCATTGGAGGAGAAGGTACCTGTATTTGCATCTGTCCTTGTTGGTCTTGTGTGTTGGTTTGTAGGGGCCGGCAGGGGCTGGGGGCTGTGAGGGAC